>NC_071089.1:42884634-43004634 GCF_027358695.1 Spea bombifrons | reverse complement strand
CGCACTGACCTTTCACCCCTCACGCTGCTCCCATCACTATGCGGCCATCAGATTGCTGGGAATGTAATCTGAACGGCCGATGCGTGCTGATGCCGCCGGCCGCCTCTGCTTTAATACTTTTTTTTTTACTTTATATGGCGAGCCGATCCTGCTTACCATATAAATAAAAAAAAAAAAGTGTTAACGTAGCTCCGGCCGGCGGCATCAGCACGCATCGGCCGTTTAGATTACATTCTCGGCAGTCTGATGGCTGCATAGTGATGGGAGCCGCGTGAGGTGGAAGCTCCGCCCCCTCGCACTGCTGCAGCACCGGATGTCAGGTCAGTGGCATCCTGTCAGCATAGAGGAGAACAGTGTGCAGCTACCAGGAAGTCAAGAGAAGTAGAAGGTGAGTAAAATAATGTATTTTTTGTACTGTATAATTTTTTTTGTATTTGTTAAAAACAAAAAAAATCGGCATGTGTGTGTATGTAAGTGTGTCCCCCTATATGCCACTCTGCCTCCAGAAATGCCTTCTATCCCCCTATATGCCACTCTGTCCCATGATATGCCTTTTAACCCCCTATATGCCAGAGTTGCATATAGGGATATAAGGCATTTCTGGATGCAGAGTGACATATAGGGGGTCAAAAGGCATATCTGGAGGCAGAGTGGCATAAAGGGGGTTAAAAGGTATATCATGGGGCAGAGGAGCATATAGGAGGGTATAAAGCATATCGGGGAGGCAGAGTGGCATATAGGGGGCATAAGGCTTTTCTGTAGGCAGAGTGCCCCATGATATGCCTTTTAACCCCCTTTATGCCACTCTGCCTCCAGAAATGCCTTATACCCCCCTTTATGCCACTCTGTCCCATGATATGCCTTTTAACCCCCTATATGGCAGAGTGGCATATAGGGGGTAAGAAGGCATATCATGGGACAGAGTGGCATATAGGGGTATAAGGCATTTCTGGATGCAGAGTGGCATATAGGGGGTCAAAAGGCATATCTGGAGGTGGAGTGGCAAAAAGGGGGTTAAAAGGCATATCACGGGGCAGAGGGGCATATAGGATGGCTGGGGCATGTCAGGGAGGCAGAGTGGCATATGGGGGGTATAAGGCATTTCTGGGGGCAGAGTGACATAGGGAGTAAAAGGCATTTCTGGAGGCAGAGTGGCATATAGGGGATTAAAAGGCATATTATGGGGCAGAGTGGCATATAGGAGGGTATAAAGCATATCAGGGAGGCAGAGTGGCATATAGGGGGGCATAAGGCTTTTCTGGAGGCAGAGTGCCCCATGATATGCCTTTTAACCCCCTTCATGCCACTCTGCCTCCAGGAATGCCTTATACCCACTATATGCCACTCTGTCCCATGATATGCCTTTTAATCCCCTATATGGCAGAGTGGCTTATAGGGGGTTAGAAGGCATATCATGGGACAGAGTGGCATATAGGGGGTATAAGGCATTTCTGGAGGCAGAGTGGCATATAGGGGGTTAGAAGGCATATCAGGGGGGCAGAGTGGCAAACCTGGGGGCAGAGGTGCATAACTCGGGGGTAGGTTGTCAAATGAAAGGAAATAAAAACCAAACATGTCTCAATCATAGCTTTTATTAAATATGGAAAAAAATAGTCTACATGAATTAATAAAGAAATAAAAGTTTCTTACCAGAATATTGTGAAGAATAATGTGATCAGTGTTTTGTTCCACTGAATAAAATGGAACTCTTTCATCTAAAAATGTTCGCAGTAGTAAATGTTTTGATCCCATTATGTGTATTGTATTTCATTTATTAGGGCCTTTTAACACTTTTGCTTTCTGGCATTTTAATACAAATAATGAGATAAAAAGAATGGCACATAGTGTGACTCGGGTGTGTATAAGGGGTGCGTGTGGGTATAAGAGCTTCACCGTGAGATAAACTATATGGGGCTGGTCTCCAAATTTTTCCAGGGCTGCTTTTCAGTCCCAGTCCGGCCCTGTAAACAGTTACTGTTTTTGCATCCTGACTGGTGTAACCTGCAATTACTTGTGGTAAGGGTTGTTAAGGAGACTTTTTCCCAGAAGAGCACAAGAGCTATCCACTTGTAGCTGGCTCATACTGTTATCCATTGGTTCCCTGGTTTCCGTTATAAACACAAATGTGTATGTGTCCAAAAACTCAGAACTGGTTTGCATGCAATTATGAAAACAATTAGAGCTACTATTCTCTGCAATGTATTTCCTAGGACGCTCCTTATTCCTGCTAGCCCCCTGCTTAACATGTGACTCACGTGATTCACAAAGTCTTTTTTTTTAACTTACCAGGTAATGGCGGCTTACAAGGCAAACAATTCATATACTTTGAACATTTATTTGGTTCACTATCCAAAATAACTAAATTGGCACTGGATATCCCAATCACAAAATACCAGAAAAAATATACTTAAGGGAGAGCAGAGTTTTCAGAGGTATACAAGGTATACAAGGCTCTCCATTACAATGCACAGAAAAAATCACTGGGCACTTTAGATACAAAAACGTTTGCACATCCTTGAAGTTGATGTTTTCCAAAATAAACCTCAGTTTACGGGTAGCTCAAAGCCTCAAAGTCTCTGGATTTTACTTCAATGTCTCTGACTTTTCTACAAGCAGAGAAACAAATGTGATAGGATGTTGGTCCAGACACTGGGGGATGGGAGAAATAGCAATCTTAAATTCCGAAAATAATTTTTTTGTTCTTCAGTATTTTGAACTGTGAGTCCATTTCAGCCTGAGCTTTGTTTTCTTATATCTTTGGATTACTCACAGGAAGACTGCTATGAACAGTGTGCAATTGTATGTCCATACCAGGACCAGACTGGGACTGAAAAGCAGCTCTGGAAACATTTGAGACTAGCCCCTTATAGTTTATCTCGCGGTTGAGCTCTTATACCCACACGCACCTCTTATACATACCCGAGTCACACTATTTGCCATACAAATAACTATAAAACATTCTTTTTATCACATTATTTGTATTAAAATACCAGAAAGCAAGTGTTTAAGGGCCCTAGTAAATTAAATACATTAAACATAATGGAATGAAATCATTTGCTACCGCAAACATGTTTAGATGAAAAAGTTCTATTTAATTCAGTGGAACAAAACAGTGATCACATTATTCTTCACGATATTCTTGTAAGAAACTTATTATTTCTTTATTAAATCATCTAAACTATTTTTTCATATTTAATAAAAGCTGTGATAATGCAAAAATATATATTTTATTACCTTTTATTTGCTGACCTGCCCTCCCAGTTATGCCCCAGGCTTGCCACTCTGCCCCCAGAAATGCCTTATACCCCCCTATATGCCACTATGCCCCCATGATATGCCTTTTAACCCCCTATATGCCACTCTGCCTCCAGAAATACCTTTTAACCCCCTATATGCCACTCTGCCTCAAGAAATGCCTTATACCCCTATATGCCACTCTGGCATATAGGGGTATAAGCCTTAAGCCCCCATATAACACACACCCCCCGACTTACCACTGCTTCTAGTGTCTGGTGGGCGCAGCCGGTGGAGGCCAGCATTTATGAAGTTAAAGGGGCCGGTGTTCACTCACAGCGCTGCCCAATGCCTCAGCTCTTCATCCCACCCCTTTTAGGACGAGGCACTGCCATTGGGCGGCGCAGTGTGTGAACCCCGGCCCCTTTAACTTCATATTAGGCGCCGGCGGCGGGAGGTGACATCCCGGGTGCCGCTTTTATTCTTGCTCACAGCCGCTCAGCGGCTGTTTTGAAGGTTGATCTGCAGGCCCGGCCCACGGACCGACCGCCCCACCGGGAAATTTCCTGGTCCATACCTTCACTGAGGCTTGAATCTTGGTCAGATAAGTCTGAACAGCCTGTCTTTGCCTGGTCGGTGCATGATACTACAGTTATTCCTCTGGATCTGTAGAATCATTCTTTGTAGCCTTGGAGGACTTGATGCCATTGGTTTTCGCACATGGTGGACTCTATGGTTTCTGGTCACTTTCCACGACAATATGGCAGCCACAGCTATATTGATGAGAACGCTTACAGCCAAACGGTATGGCAAAAGGCTCTTTATATTTAACTTGAGTGATTTTGATGTACAGTATACGCAATAGGTCTTCCATCTTTTAACAATACTTGATAGCATCAGCCTGTAGTTGTAGTTGCTAATCCGGTCCTGGTTCACAATTACTTGACTCATTTCAAGTTGCCGCCATGGTGAGGTGCACCCCTTTCTCTGGAATGTTGTTACATAGCGGCAAGGTTTTGATCGTGCTCTGCCTTTGTTTTCCAGTAGATGAGGATCGCACTGACCATGGCTGTTACACCACTTAAACCGTAATAAGTTTTATCTATTTTCTGCTGAAATTCATCTTGGGCTGATATTATCCTGAAAGGAAGGCATTTGAACCTGTATCACACTAAGACTGTGTTGAAAGTAGTGAGTTTGGAGGATTCTTCAGTGAGTTTAATACCCCAATAGCCAGATCTAGCATCTAAGACACTAAACTACTGTGCACGTGCTAGCTTTGGAAGGATATCTTCAATATATTGTGGCCCTTTAATTGTCTTATTGAGATCTCTTGGGTCTAGACATACCTGTAGTTTGCCTGTACGTGGCTTTTCAGCAAAGACCATGGAGTTAACCCAGTCGGTAGGCTCTGTAACTTTAATGATGACATCCTGCCTCTCCATGCTCTCAAGTTCTTTTTTTTTTTTTTTCTTTTTCTTTTACAGGAATGCATCTCTGCAGGTGTACGACTGGGGTTGCCTGTGGGTTTAAATGTATGGTACACTCACCAGGGAATAAAATGATTCCTTTGAAAGAGTCTGCAAATTTCTCCATAATTAGTTCATGGACTGCTTGCAATGGATAATACCAGATTGGTAAAACCAAACGCTATGCTGCTTTTTAGGCCTATGATAGGAGGTGATCAACGGTGTAGAATATTAGGAACATTTAAGTGTCTTTGTGCTGGCATTTCAGGTCACATTTGCCTATAAATGCCAGGCATTCACCACCTAGGTGGCTAGGTATAAGGAAATGACATTAGCTGAGGATCTGGTGTCTATTTTGAATAGACTATGAATCGTATTCTAATGAAATTTTTTGGGACCGACTTAATCTTAATGTCTACATTAATCAAAGTAATTGGTCTATAATTACCGAACAGGGAGGGGTCTTTCCCTGGTTTCGGAATAGGTGAAATGGAAGCTTCCATAATCTCCATTGAAAATTTGGTGCCTTCCCCAGTAGATATATATGTTCTTTCTAATATGAGGAAAATGACTGGGTCCAAAATCTGATAAAGTAGAAGAGATTTCGGTAGTAGAAAGAGGTTGATTCAATCTCAAAAATTTGTCATTGGAAAGCTTTGGAAGTTTAAGACTATTAAGGAACTCCATCATATATGTTGAAGAATTTTTACGTTTGGGCAGATTGTACAGTTGTAAGTAAGATTTGAAAGCATTACCTATCTGGGATGGGGAAATACAGGTGTAAGGTCTTACCTGCCTCCCCGGTCCCGCTCAGTGGCTGCTTCCGCAACGCGTTCCTCTCCAGTGGAAATTGCACTTTCCATCAGGAACGCACTCTTATAACCTCGGGTGACCTCCTACCTGCAAGAAACGCCTCCATCTCTCCCTATTTAAACCTAGGACTTCCACTTCTGGGTCACCCTTGGTTGGTGTATTTTGCTACTTGCTCGTGCGTTTGATTGTGACTGACTGCTCCGTTTTGACTTGGCTTGTTTACCTCGTTCCTGTCTCTGATTCGGCTCCTGATTCCTGCTCTGGTATTGATTTGGCTTTTTGACCATGTCTATGGATTCTGATTCGGCTTATCCTGATTACCTGTTTGACCCGGCTGGTTCTCTGGCTTTCTCTTGGTTCCTGTTTGGCCTGGCTCACTCCGCCATACGGGGTCCTACCTCACCAAATCATTACAACAGGTTTCTCCATTGTAAATTATTTTTTTTTGATTCTGGTTTGTTGATTTTGAGCTTTAAGCGTATTGTTCAACAGCTCTTCAATCTTGATAATATTGCCTTTGTTCTATTTTTACAATTATTCATTATATTAGCCTGGACCTCTCCTATTTGCCGAGAGATTGTCAATTATTGTTTATTCTCTCTTTCTATCTTTGCTAATGTTATATAAAGGGACACATTTTAACGAGCACCATAAAGTAGGTCTGAGGTTTCTCCATTACAATTTTGCTCCAAAAATGTTCTAACCTGTTCTATCAATTCAAGTTTGTCTTCTTTGGATTTTAAAATAGATTTGTTAATTTTCCAGGCAGCTTGGGACTTATATTGATGGTTATCCCTGATGTTAATATAAACAGGCGCGTGGTCTGACCACAAGATGTTTCCTACGGAGGAGTTAGAAAACCTCTCCAGAGAGGGGCCCATCATCAGGAAATAGATGATGCGTGAATATGATTGATGCATCGCAGAAAAGATAAGTGATAAGGGGCAGAGGTGGTAGATAGTGAGAAGGGGCAGAGGGGGGAGATTTTTTCCTTTCTTTTTTAGGGATGGGGGGGCGCCAGAACGCTTAAGGCCGGCTCTGAAAGTAAGTATAAGTTTACATTATCTTTCGAACAAAATTTCAGATATTCAAAATCTGTTGTGTCTATTCATCCCATTTATCGTAAAGAATTACATGTGGATAGATCTAAAAATAATAATAATAATTTGTCTTAATAAAACCAACCTATTCTGGGATTCAAAATCAAATGAGTGAATATCATTTATCATATATCGTGCCTATTCATCTCAATACTTAAAAAAAAAAAAAGACTCTAATAAAACCTTCACTTTAAATACCTTTGTCAAGTTCCAATTGTGTTTTAATAAGCCAGCCTATTCTGGTACTCATAATCAGATGGGTAAATACAGTATCAGATGAATATGTAGGAACCATATGTGAGTATGTGGAAAAAATTAAAGAGAGAAAAAATTTAATTAATAATCAGTATAACCTGGTATTAGTGTAGATATTTAGTGATATGTTTATCAATTTCAACATCATCACCTTATAATAGAAATGGTGTCATAAAGAACAAATACCCAAATAAAAATAAACAGCACCCCCAAAAAATGAATTATCCACGAGAAAAAAAAAATTCATTGCTTCATCAGGTAGGGTGACAGTGGGACTTTAAGTCCAGGGTCCCGGGCAGCCTCAATCTGGGACAAAGCATTGTCCCGGAATGAGGAGTCTGAGTGAAGGAGGTCTCAGCCAATCAGGAGAGACTTCTAAACTCTTCTGATTGCCCAACTCAGTGTAATCTGCAGGCAGCACCTGAGCGGGGTCAGAACAAACGCGGTAAGAACCCTTGTATTGTAGGGAAGCCCCATGTATTGGGGATCTTGTTCTCTCATAGGCAACTAGTAGAATCCGAAAATGTCTTTTTAACTTGTCTAGTAGTCCAAGAGAGATCAGCAAAGAGGCAAATTTTCCCATTTTTAACCCCTTCGTGACAGCGGCTGATTTTTTTTTATTTTTGTACCCTTCGCGACAATGGCTGTTTTAACATTTCTGCGGTGCTTGTGTTTAGCTGTAATTTTCCCCTTTCCCGTTTACTAAACCCACACAAGTTATATAATGTTTTTTTCAGGACAAGAAGGGCTTTCTTTAGATGTCATTATTTTGATTGTATCATATCATAAAAAAACAGTATAAAACATGGTGAAAAATTTAGAAAAAAATCTTTTACTCGTCTATAAAAGCTAATGAAAAAACCTGATAAATAGATTCTACTGTTTTATCCTGAGTTTAGAAATACTCAATGTTTTTATGTATTTTTGCATTTATCTGCACGTTATGGGGCAATAAGTAAAAGTAGCGTTTTTCTATTTCAAAACCATTTTTTCCAAATCTGGTAATTCTTCCCCCATGTGCCATTTCGGGTATCTTTGAAGCCGGCCAATGCAATTTACCCCATCAAACCAATTATTTTTGAAGACTAGACACCCCAGGGTATTTCAAATGCTAGTATTTTAACTCTTTCCATGCACTAATTCTACCGTCACTCTGTCAAACTTTGTGGTAGTCGTTTTTTTACTTTATGAATTAACAGGTGCTGGTATATGTCACTCTCACACAACACCTCTATATGTTCAGTAACATCTCCTGAGTACAGCGATACCGCCCATGTATGGGTTTGCCTGGCCGTTTTGGAGCAAAAGGGCCAGATTTGGGGCATGCTCATTTTCTTTGAGCCCGGGCAATTCAGTGTGCCCTATAAAACCATGTATTTTTTAAAAATAGACACCCCAGGGTATTTCAAATGTTGGTATTTTAACTCTTTCCATGCACTAATTCTACCACCAGCCTTTGTCAAAGTTTGTAGCAGTATTTTTTTGTGTTTATTTTTCCCACATGCAATAAATGTACAGACCCTGGTATATGTCACACAACACCCCATGCATGGGTTTGTCAGGTTGTTTAGGGGCTAAAAAGCCACATTTGGGAAGCGTGCATTTTAAAAATTGGAAATTAGACATGTGGTCATCCTTCCCGTGAGAATTCAATTTACCCCATCAACCCATGGGCATTTAACATGCCAGCATTTTAACTCTTTCCATGTGAGAAAATAAAAAGCTACTTTTAGGACTTGCTCATAAAAATATTTTTATATATATCTTTACATTTTTTGGCCTTTTTTTAAAACATTTTTTGGAACTTGAAGGTTCCATTGATGGTGACATCAGTGGGAAATAATTTTTACATGTTACCATTTAAAAAAAAAAAAAAAAAGTTTTAACTATTTTTTTTATTTTTTATATTTTACTAATTACATTGTGATTAGAAAGCTGGGCTCTATTGACTTGTATTATCTATTGACACCTGTATTCAACCTGCAAGTGGAGCAAAAGAGAACTCTTTTCAACTCCACTATTTTTTGAAAGGACACGCCTCCATCTTGCGAAATCGTGCAGTGGCGGTTTAAATAGTTCAGACTTGAGAGTCTCATTTTGGGTCTGTAATTCTTTGAACTTCAAATGTAGCAGCGTAATTGCTTGTGAGTGTAAAAGAAGTGTAGATTTCAAATAAATCAGTTCGTCTTTGTATTCTGTGAGATTTGGGTCCAAGTCAGCTTTAATTTTTAAGTATAAGGAATTCAAAGCAGACATTAAGTTGTTTTTTGTAATATATTCTGGAGGTTTGGAAATGCTCCTGTCCAGAGCCTGATCAGGGGATGCGTTTATTTCTCTTTTTAGAGAGTAATAGGTGCTTATTGGGGGATGTTTTCTTGACTTATTGGAGTTTTTAGATTTTTTATCTTTATCTCCTTTATCTGTCTTATCTCCTTTTGACACCATACTATAATGGAAAAAGAAAAAGTTTCCCAATAAATGTAAAAATAGTAATGGTGTAGCCAAGTTGATGTTGACAATATTATATTTGCTATGGCTGTAACCTTTTCTTTCATCTATGCTCGTTCGTCCCTTTTTTTAACCCCTTAAGGACAATAGGGGTTTTTACTCGTAGTATATTGTGGGACAATGGCTCTTTTAACGTTTTTCAGTGTTACTGTTTAGCTGTGATTTTCTTCTCTCTCATTTCATGCTCCCACACATATTATATATTGTTTTTTTCAGGACAAACAGGGCTTTCTTTAGATACCATTCATTTTATCATATCATCTAATTTACTATTAAAAAAATGATAAAATATGGGGATTTTTTGTTAAAAAAATTACTTTTTCTCACTTTTTAAACAGAAAACTTTTACTCATCTGCAAAAACTAATGAAAAAACCTACTAAATAGATTCTACTATTTGTCCTGAGTTTAGAAATACCCAATGTTTTTATGTTTTTTTGCTTTTTTCTGCACGTTATGGGGCAATAAATACAGGTAGCGTTTTGCCATTTCAAAACCTTTTTTTCCAAATCTGGTAATTCTTCCCCCCATGTGCCATTTCGGGTATCTTTGAAGCCGGCCAATGCAATTTACCCCATCAAATCATATATTTTTAAAAACTAGACACCCCAAGGTATTTGAAATGCTGGTATTTTAACCCTTTCAATGCACTAATTTTACCACTACCCTTTGTGAAACTTTATGGTAGTAATTATTTTTGTATTTTTTTCACACATGTTGTACTTCAGGTATACATTTATCGCTCCTGGTATATGTCCGTGTCACACAACACCCCAATATGTGTTCAGTAACATCTCCTGAGCGCAGCGATACCCCCCATGCATGGGTTTGTAGGGTTATTTTGGAGGTAAAAGGCCGCCTTTGTGAGGTGTGTATTTTTTTGCCATTTAGACATCTGCCCCATGTCCCATATTTGGGAAATCTTTGAACCTGGCCAATTCAATTTACCCCATCAAATCATATATTTTTTTAATACTAGACACCCTATGGGCATTTGTAATGCCAATATTTTAACTCTTTCCATAATGGAATTTTTGTAAAGATAAAAAATTTTAGGACTTGCTTATTAAAAACTTACCTGCATTCAACCTGCAGGAGGAGCTCGAGAGTTCTCAAGAGGGTCTGGATAGACCCTCTGAACTCAGATCTACTGTTAATGCCATCCTGCGAATGACGGCAACGTCATTCACAGGATGGCACTTGTGGTTGCTCCTCGGAGCAATCACAAGGCGATCGGGGGTCGGGGGGGGGTAGTGTTGCTACATGCCTCGATACTGAGGCATGTCAGCAACACAGTTTATGCTCAGGAAGCGATTCCGATCGCTTCCTAAGCAGTTTTAGCCGGGCGCCGCCGCGATCTTTGATGATCGGTGCGGCGGCGGCCATTTTTCTTCCGGGGAGGGCTGCCCTCCCCGGATCCACGGTCAGCCTCACTTGTGAGGCTTCCGTGGATGCTGCAAAGCCGCCGATCGCGGCTATTTAACGGCAGCCCGTACATGTACGGGCATTGTCGTTAACCCGTTGCACGGCAACCCGTACATGTACGGGGATTGTCGTTAAGGGGTTAATTAATAGCTCAGTCTCATATGAAATGTTTTTTAACCGTTTACAGCATTTCAGCAATTCAGGAAACCTCTATGAATATTAAGCACATAAAGCTTACTCTGCATCCGGAAATCATCAGACAAAAAAAACAGCCCATTTGGACCTTTTAAGTAGGTATTTCTCACCATATGCAGGCACGCTGGTAAGTTGTTGGTAGGTCCTGAATTATAAAAGCAGTTTAGCAGTCGAGTATCATTGATTACAGTGGTAGACAGCCAAATATTGGACAGCTATAGCAGACAGGCAATAGAGGCAACAGCCGAACGCAGCCATTGGCAAACAGGAAGGTTCAAGGGTTCCCCCCGAAGTGGCAGGAGGCCGAGGGCACGAGGAGATGATCTCCCTCAGACATCCTAGGGTTATGTGCACTCCCCTCTCCACAACGTGGGCCTTCCGACACGCCCCAAACATACGTGATGATGTGCAAGACAACCTGAGTGGTTTCAATTTTCTGATTCAATATTGGCCTGGTTCCAGAAACAGCCCAGACAAAAACGTCTAAGAACACTGAAGCAGCAAGCTTTGTGAAGACCAAATTTTGTGCTTGTCACACAAATTGTGCTTTAGGTATAGATGTACAGCTCCTAGTATATGTCACTGTCACACAACACCCTAATATGTGTTCAGTAACATCTCCTGAGTATAGTGATACCCCCTATGCATGGGTTTGTTGGGTTGTTTGGGAGGTAAAACACCAATGGGTGCATTTCTTAACTTGGAACTTTGATATCTTGTCCTACTGCCCCATGTCCTAATCGGGCTCTCTGAAGCAGTGAATTCAATTTACCCCATCAAATGTTTTTGAAAACACACCAGGGTATTTCAAATGCCAGTATTTTAACTCATGCCATGCACTAATTTTACCACCAGCCTTTGTCAAAATCAGTGGAGGTATTTTTCCCACACGCATTATACTTCAGGTATGAGTTTACCACTCTTGGTATATGTCAATGCCATATAACACCACAATGTGTTCAGCAACATCTTTTGATTACAGTGATACCACCCATGCGGGGGGTTGTCCGGGGCTAAAAGGTCACGTTTGGGAAGTTCACTTTTTTTTTTCCCCATTCTGGTCAGTCTGTGCCTATGCCGTATTTAGGACATCTTTGAGACAGGCCATTCCAATTTACCCCATGAAACCACTTTACACCCCTTGGGTATTTGAAAGGCTAGTATTTTAACTCTTTCCATGTCAGGACTTTTGGGACGATACAGAGCTAATTTTAGTACTTGCTCATAACTATTTTTACTTTATTATTTGTTTGAACTGGATGGTTCCCCTAACGGTGACATCACTGCATAGTTATTTTTAAATGCTGCATTTTTATAGCTATTTTTAAAAAATATTTTATTAAATCACATTGTGATTAGTAAGCTGGGCTTCATTGATTTGCATGGTTGAATGCAGTACCTGTTCAGAGTTCTCAATAGGTTCTGAAGAGACCCTCTCGGAGGTTTTTTTTTTTTTTTTAACCGGTGCCGCCATCTCGCGAGACAAAATCTTCCGCAGCGGTGCTTGTGACCATTCTCCGGAGGGATCATAGTGCATCCTGGGATGGGTGTTCACTATGGATGCATTTCATCGACACCATAGAAGCTTAGGAGGCTATCAACGATTGCCTCCTAAGCTCTTATTAAAACAGGAGTACGAACATTGGCGCCCAGGGGAGGGGCCGTACGGGGCTCCTGATGTTGATATGGGTGTTACCGAATGCTTTTGACATTGAGGCATTACAGCAAGACCGTTTAAGCATAATCGTATTTATCGTTACTTGTAGATCGCTTTCTAAGCTTGTTTAATGCCATGATATGCCATGCATGTCATTGGTCGTTAAGGGGTTAAGTGTCAACATTTGCTATATTTTATACTCTCTAGCAAAGTTAAATCTAACTGCCAAGGAGATTTTTTAAATCCTGCTCTATTATCCATTCTGCAAGGTAAGCAATGGGGTATTTTCTTTTTTTTTTTTTATTATTATAGAAACCAGGACTTCTGTACACACCACCTGTGCCCCCTCTAATGCTAGTCTCCCTTTCTGTGGTGTGTTGAGGCCTGGAAAACTCAGTGGAAATACTGCCCCTGGATTGTGCAGCACTTTAGTACAATCTTGTAAAATGCAAGAAAATGGTCTTATATTAAGTGGATACTTATGAAACATGTAAAATGTATACTTACTGAAATGTTTTGCCAAGATCATGTTGATGGGGTTTTATCATTGTCCTCTCTGTAGCTTTTTCTCCCACCAGGGACAAATCCGAGGTTGGTATTCCCTGGACCCTTTTATTATTCCCTCTTTGACAGTGTGCTCTAGGTCTGTCAGCTTAGCCCTACTAATTCTTCCTACATCGTTACTTGCTGGTCAGCCATTGTATTGTGTGCGATAGCACATTCAGCTATCTTGGCCTCTTGTGCGTGTAGTGTGTACTCCCAGTTCCTGAAGTTTGTTCAGATTCTAAATTTGCCCCTCCAATGTCAAAGGCACCTGACCCAAGGCAGCATCCCAGCCCTACCATGACAAGGCAATTCCTTCTCTGTAGCAGACTTTTTTACTAAAAAGCACTGGAATAGGATGTCATACCCCAGTACTCTGCATTAGATAATATGCCCTGTAAGACCTACACAGTATAAATTAGCTGGTTCTAAGGTAGATCTTTGATCTCATCCGCCTGCTCTTTTACGCTTCAGCACACTAGTATGGCCAATCACCCAACAGAGACAGTGCTAGATAAAGTAAAAAGAGAATCGTTGTTTCCAGTAATAATTTATTTAGTACTAGCTAAAATGTTAAATGTGAGTATTAAATGTTTAATTTAAAGTTTGATTGTGGCACTTTTAAGTTACAGCACCTAGTGAATACAAGTAAGTTGAAAATATACGAATTCATACAATTCCATCAGTAGGTGTTAGAAACCGGATGACTTTTTTTTTTTTTTTTTTTTTTAAATCTGTTCAAACGCAAAGTATGTGACAAGACTGAGAAGGGAAGAATGTCAAAACAAAGTAATGCTCAAAATTGAAAGCTATATTGCAAGTCCAAAGGCACTGACTATACAGTACATAGTTTTGTTCTCCCATCTCACTGTACAGCTTCCTGCAGAGAGAGAGAAAAAAAGTAACATTCATATATGTTAATAGATTTGGGAAGCTTTAAGCAGAGCTTCAAGAAGGTGCTATTCCACATAGGGTGCCTCTTAATACATTTTGCAACCTGAAATTGTGCATTAACGTTTATTAAAATATTATTGCCTAGAAACATGGTGCTGTTATTCCTCCAAATCCCTCCTGTATGTATTACATTACAGCAGTCTAACTGCCTAGAGTCGCTTTCACCTGCCATTTAATGCTCATATGCATGAGAAACAGCAAAGCTTTAGAGACGCTAATACTTAAAGGTGCTGCCATCACTGTGTAACAGCACCTAGGAATCGTGGCCTAACTTTACGAGAAACAGTAGAAATTCTGTGCTCAAGGTGTACTGGGATAGAGTTTATTGATTTTTGGATGTCAACGGAATTATTAGACCTTCAGGTAAGGTACGTTACGATCTGCCTGTCTTTGCTCTTAATATATATAAGTAGACAACCGTAAGTGATGCTAACACCCTGTTTTTCAGAGGTAAGCCCATCACTGGTAAAGGATGGCTTTTCGGTCCTTTCACTCCTTTTAACAAATGTAAACTACCGGTTTAAAGTGCGGGGTCACATTATCTGTTTTCATATAAAATATGGAAATTGCTAGCTGTGCCAATATAATTGCAAAAAGGTTTTCTAATGATCAATAAGCCTTTTAAACCTAAACTTGGATTAGCTAACACATCGCACCGTTGGAAGACAGAAGTGATTGTTGCTGATAAATGGCCTCTGTATGCCTTTTAAGATATTCCATTATAAAATTAGCTGTTTCTGGTTACAATAGTTATTTACTACATTAACAGTGTCTACATTCTTGCAAGGAAATTTCTAAGCGGCCCCAGACTTTCGAACGATAGTGTATGTTTCAGTCTTATCAAATAACCCTGAATATATAGATTTACTTCTATAACATGGGGTTTAATGTACATAAACCCAGTCTGCTTGATCTTCAAATATTTAACCCAAAGGATATGCCTATATAGCAGGGGCGTCCAATATTGAGGCGCGGCCCGCCGGACCTTGAGGCGCGGCCCGCCGGACCTTGAGGCGCGGCCCGCCGGACCTTGAGGCGCGGCCCGCCGGACCTTGAGGCGCGGCCCGCCGGACCTTGAGGCGCGGCCCGCCGGACCTTGAGGCGCGGCCCGCCGGACCTTGAGGCGCGGCCCGCCGGACCTTGAGGCGCGGCCCGCCGGACATTGAGGCGCGGCCCGCCGGACCTTGAGGCGCAAGGGCCCTGCATAGCAGAGTCTTTTTACCGCACAGGGGAAGCGGAACCCAGCGGAGTCACGTGAATTCATGTCACATCACATGACTCCGCTCCATTCCTGCTTCCGCTGTTCAGCACAAGAGAAGTTGCGAGTGAGAGATCTGTGAGTGAGAGATCTGCGAGTGAGAGATCTGCGAGTGCAGGTAAGAGGGTGGGGTTGTATGCATCATTGAGGGAATGAATCTGAATGAATATGAGAGATAAAATGCCCTCCTGAATTTGTAGTCACATCAGATGATAAAACTTTCTAGGCCCAGAAATCAGTGAGAGGCGTTGTAAAGGATTTTGTGTAATTTACTTTATTTCAATCTGCATATCTTATTAAAGGCAGTTTTTTCTCTCAGTGAAAAATGAGTGCAACCCTCGAACATATACATTTCTGATGAAGTGGCCAGCTGCAGGAAAAACTTGGACACCCCTGCTATATAGGATACTGCGTTAGTTAACACAAGAAGCACCAAATCTATAACAAGGAAGTAAATGCTCACCCACATCACACAATCATTAAATCAACTCTTACCATCTGTTGAGTTGTCCCAGAAACAGGAGCTTGCAGTGTGAAGTCCTGCACCATTTTTCTGCATAATGACACAAGTCACTACAAAAAAAGAGAATTACTTGTTCAACAAAGTTATAAAATTAAAAAGGCTCATTATGATTACACACATGTAGTAATCATGAAGTACAGCCACTAATTTGGATGCATAGGAAGTTAACACATCACCTCCCCAATTTCAATATACAGTGCCTTCCACTATTAATAGTCCTTCAATAAACCCCTTAAGACCCACTTCTTTAAGTACGCTCCTTTAAGCTCCTCCTAACCCGTTGTTTCTGTAAGTCAAGTTGTTATGTTACATACTACTTGTTATGTCCTGTCTACCCATTGTACAGCACTATGGAATTTGATGGCGCTATATAAAAAACAATATTGTCACCCTTGGCAAATAATGAGCGAAGAACGCTGTGAAAATTGTCTTTACTGTTAAACCATTTGACCAAAAAACACTCTGCTTTTGTGGATACCAAAAACAGGATTATTAAAAAAAAGTGGCACAATTATTCGCCCCTCTATGAATTCATATGAGAATATATTTTAACCCCTTAACGACAATGCATGTACGAGCTCAAAATGCATTGCTTTCAATGGGTTTTGGGACCGCCCATTGTCCTTAAGGGGTTAAGTATACCCCCAGTGATATTTTAACATTTTTTAGCACACCTGGGTGACTAGGAACAGGAAATTGTTCAACCATGTCGGGTAACCATAGGCCATGTTCATCACAATGGGTAAGACCAAAGAATAAAACTGATTTTTGGCAAAAGGTTGTTGAGCGTCACAAAAAGGGAAACTGCTATAATAGTAAAAGCATTGAAAACATTCAATTCTTACCTGAGAATTTCCTTCCTTGTTACTTCCTGGTAGCACAGGAGAGATAGCCCCGTCTATCCGAATAGGGCAGGAAAGATTTAAACCCCCAGAACCTCCCCCTTACCCACAGTGATTATAAAAGACCAAATACGGTAAACAAAAAAAGCCTTTATTTAGGGAGGGCAACAGAAATTGCTACCGGGAAGTAACGAGGAAAGAAAATTCTCAGGTAAGAATTTAATGTTTCCCTTGTTACTCACGGTAGCACAGGAGATATAAAAAAAAAAGACACTTAGAAAGGGTAAGACACAACGGACTCCAAGACTCTTCTACCGAATCTGGCATCATCCAGACCGGCTGATTGCAGGCGGTAATGTTTGATAGGTATGAGCATTCTTCCATACCACGGCTTTGCAAATCTGTTCAATAGGCCTCGGCCCAAGATGTTGCAACCGCCCGAGTGGAATGAGCCTTGAGACCAGAGGGAGGTTCTTTACCAGCCGATTCGTAGGCATGAGAAATAGCCATCTAGCTATAGAGGATCTCAAACTCCAAGACATTTTCTAGTTCCGGAAAAGGAGACAAATTGATTTGAAGAGCTTCTCCATGGAGCAGTCTTCTGTAGATAGACTTCCAAACGCCTGTGTACATCCAAGCAATAGAGACAGCGTTCCTCGTCATTACCAGGGTGAGGACAGAAGACCGGAAGGACAATATCCTGATTATAATGGAAAGGCGACATGACTTTTGGAAGAAAATCCGGAGGAGTACGGAAAACGACTATCGTCAAAAAACTGGAGGTAAGGTTTTAAAATGGATAGAGACTGAATCTCGGCTGCCCTAGCTGAAGTTAAAGCCACCAGTAGGACCACCTTCCAGGTGAAAATCTTAATCGGAATATCCACGAGCAGCTTGGAGTCCGTTGTGTCTAGGACGGTGCTAATAGAGACAACAGGACCCTGGAGCTGTCTGGTAGAACACTATAAGGAGAAGGACTTGCGGATCTTATCACACCGGAGATTGGCAACTTGTTTCCGGCTCTTCATCAAGGTTTCAGCTACTTCCTTAGAGAGACCTGCCTGAATCAAACTCTCCCTTTCAGGAGCCATGCTGATAAACAGGTGGGATTTGGGTGGAGGACAGGCCCCTGATGAAGCAGGTCTGGTTTGTTCCCCAACCTTAGTGGGCTCTCTATGGACAGACGGATCAACTCCGGGTACCAAATCCTTTTGGGCCAGTTGGGACCCATTAGAATCACCCGACATCTGTCCCTCTTGATTTTCTGGAGAACTCTGGCAATGAGAGGAAGCATGGAAACAGTCCTGTGGATCTGCTGAGAAACCTGTGGATCTGGAGAACCTGCTGCCAGGGGCCAGTCGTCTAGGTACAGGACTACCTTGATTCCTTCTTTCCTTAGGAAAGCAACGACCTCTGACAGTAGGTTTGTGAAACTTCTCGGTGGTGAAGCGAGACCGAAAGGAAGGGCTTGGAACTGGAAGTGATGAGTCCCTAATGTAGACGGAATGGCCACCCGAAGGAACCTCTGAGAATCTTGCCTGATGGGAACATGGAGATAGGCGTCTTGAAGATCGAGAGTAGCCAGAAAATCCTCTTCGGAAAGAAGCTCCATGGTGGATTTGATAGATTCCATCCTGAACTTCCTGTAAATCACAAATCAATTTAGAAACTTGAGGTCTATGATAAGCCTGAAGTCTCCTGATGGTTTGGAAACCACGAAGATGTGGGAGTAAACACCTCTTCCTTCATGGGCAGCAGGCACTGGGATCAGTACTTGTTTCTTTACAAAATCCTGCACCAAATTCAGAAGCGCCTTTCTCCTGGTAGGATCTGCAGGAGGTGTAGACATCATAAAACGCTCTGGGGGAGTGCTGAAAAGCTCTAGACTGTACCCTCTGGAAATGATCCCCAGGGTCCAAACATCTGAACAAACAAGAGCCCATAGGTGAGAAAAAAAAATTCAGCCTGCCCCCCACCGCACAACTTCTGCCGTCATAGTCTCTTAGGCTCCATCTTCAGGGTTAGATGAGGAGGGTCTACCTCTACCACGGAAGGGTCGAAATCTGGAACCATAAGGTCTGTCACAAAACCGAGCCTGGGTTCTGGAATCTTGAAGTTTGGAAGACTTGAACGGATTTGGACGGAAACGTGGTAGGGGTTTAAGTTTAGGAAAGTACTTATCCCCAGTAGCCTTTTCCAATAACGTTTCCAGTTCCTTCCTAAACAGATCTTTCCCAGAAAAGGGGATCCCGCACAAATGTTGCTTGGAAGCCAAGTCTGCTGAACAGGCTTTGAGCCATAGAGCCCTTCTAGACACAACTGACAAGGCAGAGGTCCTAGCTGCCTTGCGTACAGATTCCATAGCTTAGTCGCATAAAAAAAAAAATAAAAAAAAAAATCAGCAGCGCTTTTCACATCTGAGATGCCATGGAGAATATCCTCTTCTCCTGCACCACCTAGGATATAATCTTCAATTTGTTGAAGCCACAAGCGCATAGCCCTAGCTACTAAAGCTGCTGCAATGCCTGGTTTAAAGATAGCTCTGGAGGCTTCAAAAAAATCTCTTAGCTGCCCCTTCTGCCTTCCTGTCCATGGGATCTGAAAAATGAGAGGAATCCTCTAAAGGAATAGCAGATCTTCTGGTGGCTCTTGCCACTGGAGCATCAATTTTGGGGGCTGAACAGAGCTCAGAGAAATCATCTGGAAAAGGAAAGAGTCTGGAAACCCTTTTAGAGGTGGTTAGCCTCCTTTACAGAGCCTTCCACTGGTCAGTGATTATGGACTTTAATGTTTCATGTACAGGAAAAACCCTTAGGTTTCTTAAAAGAGCCCTGAAAAAAACAGTCTGGTTTGCCTTCTGGCTGCTCTTCTTCCAGCTCTAGAGTGGCCCTTACTGCAGTAACCAGCTTCTTCACTTCTTCTGCTGGAAATAAAAAGGATTCTTCCAATAGCTCCCCATCCTGCAGGGATTCGGGATCCTCCATATGCCATTCCTTTTCAGAGCCTGAAGAGTAAGGATCCTGACCTGAGGACTGAAACCCAGGTAGAGGGTCGGGCCCACAGTTTTAGGCTGAGGTAAAGAATCTAAAACAGAGGATTTAATCTGCTGAACGGTGGACTGGACTTCAGTATTCATCCATTCCTTGAACTCTAAAATGAACTCCTCTCTGGCTTTGAGGCAGGATGAGCAAAATTTCCTGGAAGCGTCAGGTATCGTAGCCTTGCAATTTTTACAGACAAAATGTTTGTCTTGGATGTAGCCTTCCTAGGAGCTGGTGATTCTTCAGGGAGGTCTGGCTTGTCTAGCGACATCCTAATAATGAAGGATAGGAGACGGTTAAAAACAAATATAAAACAAAAGCAGATAAACTCCCGTAGACTCATAACCTACTTGGGTTAAGAGGCAGAAAAAAACAGAACAGAAAATCTCAGGATGCCAGGACTCTTCATCAGAGGTAAACCGCAAGCTAAGAGCAGCACAAGCCAATAAATAGAAAACCTTACCAAACTGTGGGGGGAAAAAAAGGTCCAGAAACCAACAAAAAAACCTTCTCTGACCTGAAAATGTTATGAATTAGCCATGAAAGAGGACATGTGCCTACACTCTGTGAAGATAATGGTTTGAGTGGTCAAAAGGTCTCCAAGGACCACAGATGGAATTAGTTGCATCTTGGGGTCAGAAAGTCTCCAAAACTACAATCCAACATCACAAGTTGTTTTGAATTGTTTCAAGAAAAAAGCCTAATCCAAAAACTCAACTGCCTTCCTCGCCTGACTACCTCTGCCAGAAAGCTTAAAATAGGCCGAGGTTGGATCCTCCAGCAAGGCAATGATCCAAAATATATGTCAAAATCTACAAGAACAAATGGTTTACTGACCACAAAATCAAGGTCCCATCATGACATCCCAGTCCCCTGACTTGAACCCCATAGAAAACCTGTGGGGTGAACTGGAGAGTCCACCATCTTCGACCTTGGAATTTGAAGGAATTCTGTATGAAGGAAAGGTGTCTGATCCCATGTCGTCATGTATTCTTCAAGCTTTATAGGAGAAGACTCAGAGCTGTTATCGTGGCAAAATGGGGGCAGCACAAAAATATTGACTAAAAAAGGTGCCAATATCTGTGCCACACGTTCTCCAAAAAATTTGGGATAAACATGTGCTGTGATTGCATATCAATGTTTTTAATATGTGTTTAATATCAATGAGAGCAGAGAATTTGTGTATTTTTTAAGGATCAAAGGGTTAAACAAAGAATTTTTCACAGGATTCTTTGCTCATATTTACCAAGAGTGCCAATCAACAATTAGTGATATCACAGAGCTATTTAATTCAGGGCTCGACAAATCCCAGGCGCCAGGTCGCCATGGCGACAGAGAATTTTGTCCTGGCGCCTAGGTTTTGTCAGCCTCTTACATCCAGAAAAAAATGTGGATGTAAGAGGCTGAGTCACCACACGGGGGCGCTGCTGCTGTCTGCCCAGGAGTCTGGGCAGACAGCACAGCCACTCCGAGCCCGCCCCCGAGACTGAGATCACTCGAGACTGTGATCCTGTAGGCTGAAAACGTGGTTGCTGCAAAACCAGCAATCGCGCTTTCAGCTGCCACAGGCAGCTTCAGGGAAGGAGGTTGTGTGTTGATTGGGTCCCCACACAAGTGTGGGGACCTGACACAACACCCCCCTGCTGCCTGATCGCTCCATGAGAGCGACAGTGCAGCGTTAACCCCTTTAATGCCGCGATCGTGGCATTTAGGGGTTAATTCCCGTTTTTGTAAGGGGCTCTGCTGCTGGTGGTCTGCCTGGAAGCCCAGGCAGACCAGCAACAGCAAAAACGAACCCCCACAAGCCCTTTGATGATTCCTGTAGGCATGGAAGTCTACAGCAGTCATCAGAGACCCCCCCCCCCTGCAATGGCTGGTCTATAGACCAGCAATTGAGTCCCAGCTGCCAGAGGCAGCTTCAGGGACAGGGGAGAGGGTTCTTTGGTCTCCACATGAGTTTGGAGAGCAGCCCCAACACCCCCCTGCTGCCTGATCGCTCCCTGAGATTGTGTATGACACATTCGTGGCATTGCAGGGGTTAACATTTGTCCCCACAAGCTTGTGGGGACTAAATATCAGTCAATGCTGTGCTCCAATTGAACATCAGCATTGAAAGGGTTAAAAATAATAATAATAAAAAAAACAGCACTGACCTGAAAGTCCAGGGTGCTTCCAGGTCAAATGCTGTGAGTTTAGTAAGTGGGCTGATGATGATCAGATCACTCCTGACAATCTGTTAGTTTAAAAAAATCCTGGCTCCTAACTTTTTTACCTGGCGCCTAGATTCACAACAAATTTGTCAAGCCCTGATTTAACTGCCCTGCTAACTAGTCTAGTGGATAAACACTACTATTCCGATTTACAGTTAGCAACAGTAATGTGTATTTTTTTATGCAGATAAAACAAATGTCTTAAATGTAAAAATGTTTCACTATTGTTTCATACTTGAGGGATGGTGGGCAGCGAGATTTCCCCAAAAACAATTTGTTAGAAATATTTTAAAGCCCTTTTCTTAAAGTTTACTTACCGATGTACTTGAATGGCTTGCCCAGTTTTGTAAGTTGGCTCAGTGTTTGCTCCACCACATTGGTGGTCCATTGGTTGACCTTGTTATGTTGGTAGGCATTTCCTCCTATTGCACTTTCTATAGACTAAAGTGATAAAAGGTTAATAAAGTGTGAAATAACTTTTGCAGAGTTTCTATAATATGTCAAGAAACAAGCTCTGCCAGTTAAGTCATGTGATGCAGCTGCTGCATCTGGTTTAAGGACAGCTACCTATCAATATTCTTGCTTAACATTTACATAAGGTTGCTTAACCTTGAAAGACTAAGTCACCAACGGCAGAGTTGCAGTAAGATGCCAAATATTTTCCAAATAATCACAACAGTATTTCATGTTTAAATATGTAATTGCAGTCCTTACTAACCATGTATAGATTCATTTTTAAAAACTTACCTCTTTTATAATGTTGGTTACTTCATCCACAACAAAGGAAGACTAGAAAGAAAAGAAAAAGTTTCAACTTCCCAACACAAAAATAAAATGAATATGATCTATGTAAGAAATCATTTTTATACTTTTATTTTGTTCTGCACATTTTAGGCCTGAATGCAACTCGAGTGCTAGGAACATATGGTATCAATTAAGTGACGTAGTTTAGAGGGTCTTCTGTGGAATGCCGGTGTATCATATGACTGTTCCAATAGGATTCCTTTACGTATACCCTAACCAAATGGGTATAAGTTGGCATGATTACAAGGACAAGGTCTCTTTCTACGCTCTTTCCACGCTCTCATCTTCATCTCACCAAGATACTTAGCCTACAATACCTTTTTATCAACATTTGTTCCAGCATTGGTATTATATGAATTGATAATTTGTTATCGAATAAACCTAATTAATAAGACATAGAAGCTGTGGTCTTGATTGCTGTTTGATCACTGGAGAAGCTTAGAACCGTGTATCGTAGTGAGAGCAGACTGAGCAAGCAACTGATCTACGGTAAGTATGGATTTTATTAATACTTTGTCTTCCGGAAGTAAACTTGAATTTACGTTTGTTCCTTATACGGCTAGTGATTCAGCTTTGTGGCATGATTTATGGCGTCAATGTGAAGATGCAAATAAGAAGATAGACAAAAAGATATTTTCTGGGAATAAGGAGAAACAAAAGTTGAGAAACGTAATGAAAATGATTAAGATTTTTAATACATTACTTGATGGTGGTGTTAATCTGACTAATAATGATGTTAGTCAAAGTAATTCACAGAGTAGTGACATGGTTAAAAATGAGATGCACAATGTGTGTGCAATAGAAAAGGAATGTCCTAAATGTGATTTATTAACTGAAGAGATTTCTGATTTGTCGGATTGCTTAGAAATTAAGAATTTGTTAATTACAAAATTGCAGAAAGATTTGAAACAAGTTTGTGTAATTACAAGGGGAGATAGACAAAGACACAGCTTAATTCCAGAAAATGTAGAGGATGAACCAGAGGTCAGTTCAGAACAGGAACTCCAAAGGAAGAAGCTTAGAAATAAAGCAGCAAAATTAAAATTACAAATACAAAGTGAGTTAATGAAATTACTTAAAGAAATACCACCGTATAATTCTAATTTGGATGCATTTGGTAATGCAGATGTATTTGAATCGAATACAGAGAAGCATAATTTGTCTAATAAAGAAAAAAATATTTTGTTTAAAATTTGGTTACCTACATACATGAGTAGAAGATTAGTAGCTCCAATAAGTTCTCCTATAGTGGAGGATGATAAAATCATCCATGGAACAGATAAGGATAGACTCCAACAGTTGATTAAGTTTACAACTGGAAATGAAAATCCAACACTTGACATACTAGAAAACCTGAAACCTACAATTTCAGAGGATCCATTTTCTTTCTTGTTAAGATTTGAGCAGGCTTACAGATTAGTTTTTAACATTTCTGATGATGAATGTCCTGCCTCTATGATTCAAGTTGTTGTTAAAAAGTTTAACTACCTGGATCCTATCAGCATAGCAATTGCTTCCGATATGCAAACACTTGAGGATGCTGCTGCATTTATTCATAAAATCAGGAGAGAATGCAGACATGAAGGGGTTAAAATGAATGTGTCTGTAGTTAACATGGTTAATAGCAATGATATAGGTAGAAGGGAGAGATCACATTTAATTCACCCCCCTTCTCCCCCTCAGGAATTTAAACATACCCAGATGCAGAATCCCAGGGGACACAGGTTTTGGAATAAAGAGTCTTTTCACTGTTTCTGTTGCAAGAAACTGGGACATTTTAAAAGACAATGTCGCAAATTTCTCTATAATAAAAAATTGAAAGAGCAAAGAAAATCAAATGGATTTGTTTACAGTTCAGATCCAAATGTATATACTAACAGAGCTGTAACACCTCAAAGAGATTTACTTTACACTCCAATGATTAGGCAAATCAGGGAGATTGAAGTTAATAAAGAAAATTTACCTAATACAGGAACTACACAGGAATATGTTTGTTGTAAGTGTCGTGAGAGCTATAATACGTAGATATATGTTGATTCAGTATACAGGGAGCTAGTATAGCAATTAACTCTAATTCATACTGTATCCCTGCACTCTGTCTTCTATGAAGATGTTTTGAATAAGTTAATTTATTTATAAGAAAAACTATATGAACAACATCAGATGTGTTATATGTTAACGTTTTGTGTTGTTTTATTCTGTAAGTTAAGATCCTGTAATGTTATATGTTGTATATGTTAAACTGCAACTACATAG
The DNA here is from genome assembly GCF_027358695.1 of Spea bombifrons. Taxonomy (NCBI): domain Eukaryota; kingdom Metazoa; phylum Chordata; class Amphibia; order Anura; family Pelobatidae; genus Spea; species Spea bombifrons. The sequence goes on along the minus strand of NC_071089.1, from coordinate 42,979,548 downwards.
TGTCCATCATTTGCAGAAGTACAAGTTAGGGATATTTCCTTTCTTGCTTCTCAGGTTGATTCAAAACTAGGGCTGCAACAACTAATCGATAAAATCGATAATAATCGATAATGAAATTCGTTGGCAACGAATTTCATTATCGATTAGTTGAATCGATTATTATCGATTATAAAATGAGGGTTTTTTCAGAGCAAACGCTCTGAAAATCCCCCTCATTATATAATCCGTTTAGTCTGACTCACCGTCTCACAGCAGCAGCTCCTACTTACTCCCCCTCCCTGTAATCACTGTGACAACTGGCCCCGCCCCTTCCTTCTCCAGGCCAGAACCACATGGCTGTGACACTCATCTAACTGTAAGTATATGTACATATATATATATATATAAAATGTGTATGTGTGTGTATATATATATATATATATATATATATATATATATATATATATATATATATATATGTGTGTGTGTGTATATATGTATGTAATATATATATATATATATATATATATATATTTGGGCTACTGAAAGTTAGGGGAGGTGGGGGTTAATTTAGGGGCAGTTATGTTAATAGGGTGTTTAGGGTTAATTTAGGAGCAGCTGTGGTTAATGGGGTGTTTGGGGTTAATTTGAGGCAGTTGTGGTTAATGGTGTGTTTTGGGTTAATTTAGGGGATGCTGTGGTTGATGGGGTCTTTAGGGTTAATTTAGGGGATGCTGTGGTTAAGGGGGTGTTAAGGGTTAATTTAGGGGCAGTTATGGTTAATGGGGAGTTTAGGGTTAATTTAGGGGAATCTAAATCCTGGGGGCAGTGATGTGACATATATGGGGGTATAAGGCATATACAGTATATAAGGCATATGTGGGGAGGGCAGGGTGGCATGTCTGGGGAGGACGGAGTGGTGTATCAGGGTGTATAAGGCATATCTGGGGGTAGAGAAGTGGCATATCTGGGGGTAGAGAAGTGGCATGTCTGGGAGGCAGGGTGGCATGTCTGGGGAGGATGGAGTGGGGTATCAGGGGATATAAGGCGTATCAGGCACAGTGGCAGATGTGGGAGGCAGCGTGGAGTGGCAGATGTGGGAGGCAGCGTGGCGTGGCATATGTGGGGAGGGCAGTGTGGCATGTCTGGGGAGGATGGAGTGGTGTTTCAGGGGATATAAGGCGTATCAGGCACAGTGGCAGATGTGGGAGGTGGCGTGGCAGATGTGGGAGGCATCGTGGAGTGGCAGATGTGGGAGGCAGCGTGGAGTGCTGTGGTAGGCAGCGTGGCATATGTGGGGGGGCAGCATGGCATGTCTGGGAGGCAGCGTAGCAAGCCTGGGCTCAAATGTGCATACATTGGGGGACTGGTTGGGAAATAAATACAAGAAATGCATTTTATCAAAGTTTTTTTATTCTGCTGTTTGTATTTAACATCATTTGTTTAGTAAATTATTTTAAATAAATGAAAAATTTACATTCATTTTTTTTATCCGATTAATCGAAAAAATAATCGGCCAACTAATCGATTATTAAAATAATCGTTAGTTGCAGCCCTATTCAAAACCTTAATTTAGTTCATGAGAACAGGGTTTTGCATCATGACTAAAAAGGATTACCATGTATTGTATTGTATTGATCAAATATGTTTTTCCGTAATAAATTGAAGTATTATTTACTATTGTCCATATTCTTAAATTCATCTCATGATCCAAATTCATGTGTTATAATTTGCTATTTGGTTATTTGATAAAACGATGCAGTCTTTCATGTTAATCATTTTAAACAATTTCTTAAGAATCATATTAGAACTTTACATCATGTTTTATAGTGGGGTGCTACAATAATAAAGGTGTTGTATCAGCTAAGATTTTGATGCTGCATATCTGTTGTGTTTTTTTAGGTTGTATATAAGAGTCAAATGGACAATGCAAATCATTAAAAAGTCCATCATGGCAAAGACATCTGACATTCAAGAAGAGACAATCCTTTTTGTTTCTAGCAGTTCTGACGGCGACCATACTGATGATTGATGGTTCTAAGGAAGATCTACAGATTTGACAACGAATTTATAGCCAATTTAACAATACTCAAGGGTTCCCAGACATAATTAAGAAGAAAAGAGAAATTGATGATTTCAATGGTCATGTGTGTTTTGGTGTAATGAAAGGGTACTTAATAGTTTGTAACATTAGAATTAATGTTACTAGACAAAGTAATGTGAGGTTAAATGTTATGATAGGGCCTAAATATTTGTTTAGTTGGACTAAAGGAACCTACACACAAGATGATAAATTTGGGCTTTGGGAACATATCATAAACAAAGTAGCTTTATTGAGTATAGTAATAGGATGCAGTAATAATGTATGCGAAGGTACATGTTTAATACCTATGGCAGATAAAGAAGAAACATTATTCCCTATGAGAGTATTGGGAGTACCTGTCAGTAGTACACAATTATTATTTTATAAATTAGAGTATCCTGATTTTGGTTTTTCCACAGATTTGTCAGAACCTGAACAGTTAGACTTGTCTGCATGTTTACATTTTGTGTCCAAAATTATTTGTTTGTCTCATCAAGCTGAGACTATATATCATTCATGTTTTCATAACCAGAGCTCATGTTCAGGTACAATTCAAAGTGTGAAAACATCTAACAATCTTGTAACGCCTATAGAGAAAGGTAGAGTATGTGTACAGGTAATGTCTAATGTGGAATTGATTAAAGCAGGGCTCGACAAATCCCAGGCGCCAGGTCGCCTAGGTTTTGTCAGCCTCTTACATCCAGAAAAAATTGTGGATGTAAGAGGCTGAGTCACCACACGGGGGCGCTGCTGCTGTCTGCCCAGGAGTCTGGGCAGACAGCACAGCCACTCCGAGCCCGCCCCCAAGCCTGAGATCACTCCCACGGAGTGATCCTGTAGGCTGAAAACGCGGTTGCTGGAAAAGCAGCACTCGTGTTTTCAGCTGCCACAGGCAGCCTCAGGGAAGGGGCTTGTGTGTTGATTGGGTCCCCACACAAGTCTGGGGACCTCACCCAACACCCCCCCCAGCTGCCTGATTGCTCCATGGGAGCGACAGCGCAGCGTTAACCAATTCAATGCCGCGATCGCGGCATTTAGGGGTTAATTCCCGTTTTGGGGGCTTTGCTGCTGGTGGTCTGCCTGGAAGCCCAGCAACAGCAAAAACGAGCCCCCACAAGCCCTTTGATGACTCCTGTAGGTATGGAAACCTACAGCAGTCATCAAAGAGACTCCCTCTGCAATGTCTGGTCTATAGACCAGCAATTTGAGTCCCAGCTGCCAGAGGCAGCTTCAGGGACAGGGGAGAGGGTTCTTTGGTCTCGCCATGAGTGTGGAGACCAGCCCCAACACCCCCCCCCGCTGCCTGATCGCTCCCTGAGAGCGACAGTGCAGCGTTAACCCCTTCAATGCCGCGTTCGCGGCATTTTAGGGGTTAACTCCCGTTTTGTAAGGGGCTCTGCTGCCGGTGGTCTGCCTGGAAGCCCAGACCAGCAACAGCAAAAAAACGAGCCCCCACAAGCCCTTTGATGATTCCTGTAGGCATGGAAGCCTACAGCAGTCATCAGAGACTCCCCCCTGCAGTGGCTGGTCTATAGACCAGCAATTGAGTCCCAGCTGCCAGAGGCAGCTTCAGGGACAGGGTGAGAGGGTTCTTTGGTCTCCACATGAGTGTGGAGACCAGCCCCAACACCCCCTGCTGCCTGATCACTCCATGAGAGCAACAGTGCAGCGTTAACCCCTTCAATGCCACAATTGTGTATGACACATTCGTGGCAATGCAGGGGTTAACATTTGTCCCCACAAGCTTGTGGGGACTAAATATCTGTCAATGCTGTGCTCCAATGGAACATCAGCATCGAAAGAGTTACAAAAATGAAAAAAAAAAATTAAAAAAAAAAACAAACAGCACTGACCTGAAAGTCCAGGGTGCTTCCAGGTCAAACGCTGTGAGTTTAGTAAGTGGGCTGATGATGATCAGATCACTCCTGACCAACTGTTAGTTTAAAAAAATCCTGGCTCCTAACTTATTTACCTGGCGCCTAGAGTCACAACAAATTTGTCAAGCCCTGGATTAAAGCAATGTTTCCTAAATGTACGCATACAGAAATATTATCGAAAGGTCTGTATTGTATTGATGGCGATCCAATAGCAATATATATATGGAACTCAGATTAATATTTCTCAAATTAATTCTCAAAAATTAAATGTTTTGCCACTACAGTTTAATTTATCACAAGTAAGTGAATTTCCATGGCAAAAGTGGGCAAATGAGATAAGGAAAGATGTAGGATTTTTAAATGTCTTGCAAAAACAATTAAAAGAAGCACAGATTGTATTTCAACATGATCAAGGTAAACTCAAAAACATAGAACATGAATGGTCAATAGTCTCAGGTACATCTTGGTGGAAAAACTTTGCTAAGTCAACAGAAATTATGGCAAAATCATCTGCTGGCTCCGCTATCACCAATGTTTTGTTACATCCATTTATTATTGTTTTATTTGTGTCTTTTATATGTATTATGTTTCAAATATGTTTATTATGTAGAATAAGAAAATCATATTTAACTATTCGAGAAAAGATAAAGCAAGGAGAGATGATATTAAGGGAAACTTTAAGACGTAGGATGCATCAGTCTTCCACAGATTCTTTTTTATAATATTATCATTTACATATCTTCCTGCACTCACTGAATGTGATACGAATGTGATACGAATGTTGTATGAATGGACAGCAAACATTTATGGTACATAACCATAAACAGGGGGAAGTGTAAGAAATCATTTTTATACTTTTATTTTGTTCTGCACATTTTAGGCCTGAATGCAACTCGAGTGCTAGGAACATATGGTATCAATTAAGTGACGTAGTTTAGAGGGTCTTCTGTGGAATGCCGGTGTATCATATGACTGTTCCAATAGGATTCCTTTACGTATACCCTAACCAAATGGGTATAAATTGGCATGATTACAAGGACAAGGTCTCTTTCTACGCTCTTTCCACGCTCTCATCTTCATCTCACCAAGATACTTAGCCTACAATACCTTTTTATCAACATTTGTTCCAGCATTGGTATTATATGAATTGATAATTTGTTATCGAATAAACCTAATTAATAAGACATAGAAGCTGTGGTCTTGATTGCTGTTTGATCACTGGAGAAGCTTAGATATTCAAGACAAAGAATATTCTAACAATCTACTAATCATCATAGGATTTGGAAAGATACCTATTAAGTTACCTGTCTGTTGAATAGGGCTTGTGCTACCATTTTTGGACATGTTCCAGGATGTACCATGATGTCCTCTAAAACATGCTCTAGATTATAAAGAATGTAATAGTACATCCTATGGTCAGCTGACTTCTTGCTGACTGATCCAGGGCCGAGTGCTAGACACACCACAATACTCTTTGCTAGCTGTGTTAGTCCTGACACCACTGGAATCAATACTTAATGTACAAAGGCTCCCAGAAAGTCTATCCACACCCTCCCAAAACCTTTGTCACCAGCAGCACTTGGCAACAAAGTGCTCCCAGTTACTCCCTCTTATATTTAAAAAATAAATATTTTAAAAATAGTTAAGATAAAAAAAAAAAAAAACAGACTGCAGTGAAATCACCATGACATTTTAAGTGGTATGGTCCAGTTCCCAGAGGTCTTTGAAGACCTCAAAGCGATCTCCAGTAAAAAAACAAAAAAAACAAAAATGGAGTCAGATATATTTAAGTTACAAAGAATTCATGTGACTTCTCTGTGGAAAGCGAGACATCCCTTTCTGTCTGTATCAGAAACAGTTAATTAACATAAAACCTTTAGATACAGCTTAAATATATTATGCTCATTGTATTTCATGAACATATTTGTTAACCAACATTAACCCCTTAATGACCTGTGACGGTCCACAACCGTCAAAAAATTAAATAAGCTTAGACTTTCTTCACTTGAATGTCGAGGTATTCAGCAAGGCCGAGATTGGCATCGGGGGCCATGTCTGGCCCCTCCCCGGGGTGTCAACAGCCTGTTTTAAAAGCGTTTAATGGTCCTAAATGTTAATGGTCCTAAATGTAAATGGTGTCGCTGGAATGCCTCGATCAGGAGGCATCCAGCGACACCAAACACTTACCTCTGGATGGGCTGTGACCGCTCCGGAGAGCGGTCACAGCCGCAGCTGCTGGTGATCTTCGCTAGGGCTGCAACTAACGATTATTTTAATAATCGATTAGTTGGCCGATTATTTTTTCGATTAATCGATTAATCGGATAAAAAAAAATGAATGTAAATTTTTCATTTATTTAAAATAATTTACTAAACAAATGATGTTAAATACAAACAGCAGAATAAAAAAACTTTGATAATACATTTCTTGTCTTTATTTCCCAACCAGCCCCCCAATATATGCACATTTGAGCCCAGGCTTGCTACGCTGCCTCCCAGACATGCCATGCTGCCCCCCCACATATGCCACGCTGCCTACCACAGCACTCCACGCTGCCTCCCACATCTGCCACTCCACGCTGCCTCTCACATCTGCCACGCCACGCTGCCTCCCACATCTGCCACGCCACTCTACCCCCCACATGCCACTGTGCCTGATACGCCTTATACCCCCTGAAACACCACTCCATCCTCCCCAGACATGCCACCCTGCCCTCCCCACGTATGCCACGCCATGCTGCCTCCCACATCTGCCACGCTGCCTCCCACATCTGCCACTCCACGCTGCCTCCCACATCTGCCACTCCACGCTGCCTCCCACATCTGCCACTGTGCCTGATACGCCTTATATCCCCTGATACCCCACTCCATCCTCCCCAGACATGCCACCCTGCCTCCCAGACATGCCACTTCTCTACCCCCAGATATGCCTTATACACCCTGATACACCACTCCGTCCTCCCCAGACATGCCACACTGCCCTCCCCACATATGCCTTATATACTGTATATGCCTTATACCCCCAGATATGTCACTTCACTGCCCCCAGGATTTAGATTCCCCTAAATTAAGCCTAAACTCCCCATTAACCATAACTGCCCCTAAATTAACCCTTAACACCCCCTTAACCACAGCATCCCCTAAATTAACCCTAAAGACTCCATCAACCACAGCATCCCCTAAATTAACCCTAAACACACCATTAACCACAACTGCCTCAAATTAACCCCAAACACCCCATTAACCACAGCTGCTCCTAAATTAACCCTAAACACCCTATTAACATAACTGCCCCTAAATTAACCCTAAACACCCAATTAACCATAACTGCCCCTAAATTAACCCTAAACACCCCACTAACCATAACTGCCCCTAAATTAACCCCCACCTCCCCTAACTTTCAGTAGCCCAAATATATATATATATATTACATATACACACATATATATATATATATATATATATATATATATATATATATATATATATACACACACACACACACACACACACACACACACACACATATATATATATATATATACACATATACTTACAGTTAGATGAGTGTCACAGCCATGTGGTTCTGGCCTGGAGAAGGAAGGGGCGGGGCCAGTTGTCACAGTGATTACAGGGAGGGGGAGTAAGTAGGAGCTGCTGCTGTGAGACGGTGAGTCAGACTAAACGGATTATATAATGAGGGGGATTTTTCAGAGCGTTTGCTCTGAAAAAACCCTCATTTTATAATCGATAATAATCGATTCAACTAATCGATAATGAAATTCGTTGCCAACGAATTTCATTATCGATTATTATCGATTTTATCGATTAGTTGTTGCAGCCCTAATCTTCGCCATCAGCAAGATGGTGGCGGCCCGGGAAAAAAAAACAATAAAGATGAAAGAGTTCGCTAGAGGGTCTCCAGACCCTCTAGAGAACTCTGGCTCCACTTGCAGGTTGAATACAGGTACTGCATTCAACCATGCAAGTCAATGGAGCCCAGCTTTCTAATCACAATGTGATTAGTAAAATATTCAAAAAATAATAATAAAATAAAGTGCTAACATTTAAAAATAATTATGCAGTGATGGCACTAGATGAACCATCCAGTACCAGCAAAATGTGTAAAAAAAAATATAAAAAAAATAAAAAAAAGTTTATTATTTTGAGCAAGTGCTAAAATTTCTCAAAAATCTCAACAAAGAGTTAAAATAAAAGCACTTCAAATACCCAAGGGCTGTCTAATATATATATAAAAAAAAACGGCTGATGGGGTAAATTGGAGTGGCCGAGCTCAAAGATAGGGCATAGGTACAGACCGACCAAAATGGAGAAAAAAAAGCGCACTTCCCAAATGTGGCATTTTAAATCTCAAACTACACGACAAACCCATGCATGTCGGGTATCACTGCACTCAGGAGATGTTCCTGAACACACATTGGGGTGTTTGACAGTGACATATACCAGAACCTGTATATCCATAACTAAAGTACAATTTGTGTGGGGAAAAAAATAAAAGAAATTACTATTACAAAGTTTGACAAAGTGTAGTTGTATAATTGGTGCATGGAAAGGATTAAAATAACAGCATATGGAATACCCTGGGGTGTCTAGTTTTCAAAAAAATATGGTTTGACGGGGTTAAATTGAGTTAACTGGCTTCAAACATATTCCAAATGACCACCTGAATTACGTATGCCCCAAAAGTAGCCCTTCACCAGCCAAACAATCTGACAAACCCAGGCATGTGGGGTATCGCTGTACTCAGGAGATGTTCCTGAACACACATTGGGGTGTTTGACAGTGACATATACCAGAACCTGTATATCTATAACTAAAGTACAATTTGTGTGAAAAACAAAATAAAAAAAATTACTATTACAAAGTTTGACAAAGTGTGGTTGTATAACTGTTGCATGGAAAGGGTTAAAATAACAGCATTTGAAATACCATGGGGTGTCTAGTTTTCAAAAATATATGGTTTGACGGGGTTAAATTGAGTTAACCGGCTTCAAAGATATTCCAAAGAGGAGATGTAGGCAGAATGACCAGATTTGTTAAAAAAGGTTTGGAAATCATAAAACGCTGCTTGTACTTATTGCCCTATAACTTACAAAAAACATAAAAACATTGGGTATTTCTAAACTCAGGACAAGTAGTAGAATCTATTTAGCTAGTTTTTTTACTTGCTTTTTTAGGTGAGTAAAAGATTTTTCAAATAAAAGTCATAAAATGTGTTTTTTTTCAATTTTTCACCATGTTTTTTTTAATTTTTTTTTATAGTAAATAAGATGATACGATCAAAATAATGGTACCCATCTTGTCCTGAAAAAAACAATATATAACTTATGTGGGTACACTAAATGGGTGAGGAGAAAATTACAGCTGAACACAAGCACCACAAAAGTATTAAAACAGCCTCGCTCCCACAGGGTATAAAAAGAAAAAAACGAGCCCGGTCCTTAAGGGGTTAAAATAAATGAGCATTATGGTAAATATCCTAAAAGAAACAAATCCAATGATGTTCCTTTGGCATATTTACAGGTTTTAGGCTAGATTTCCACTTGGTTTTTTTTTTGCTAAAAACGCCCATAAAAACGCCAATAACGCCCTTTTTTGAGCATTTTTTTAAAATGTGATTTATTTCTAATTAATGCATTCATTAAATATTGTTTAACCCCTTCATTCCCCTATAGACGTAACGGGACGTCCAAAAAACGCCCACAAAGAAACCCCTATGGACGTCTCGGTACGTCCAGCCCTTCGTGCAGCGTCAGGGACACATCCCTGCCGCTGCACGGGAGACCAGGCTGTCGTTTGACAGCCTGGACTCCCCCTGGCAGCAGAAGCCGGCATCGCCTAGGAGGACCTCTAACCATTTCTGTGTAAAAATAATATATAAAAAAAAAAAGTAAAAAAAAATAAAATTAAAAAAAAAAATAAAAAATATATATAAAATTTTTTTTTTAAAAAAAAAACCTTACTTCCCATTGCCCTAGCATAACATCTAGCCAGTATAACCCTTCTGCCCCCGTTCACAACCCCCAAACCCGTTAAGCCATAGGCATAAAAATTATACAAAATTGTACATCTTATAGTATGCTCTCTGGTGCTGGGAAAGTCTGGAAAATCTAGATAAATTAGGTATTTCTGATATCAGGACACCTGAATTAATAAACTTGGAGGGGATTTTCCATCACTTTACCTAATTTTGTGAGGATTCAGAGGGAAAATGTAAAAAAAAATTAGTTTATTTTTCTAATCTTCGCTAGTTTTTACTAAATTTCTCATTCTAAATTTTCAGCTAATCATCCGACTATGGTATCAAACGAAAGCTCTATCTCTCCTTGAAAAAAACAATATATAGTTTATATGGGTACACTATTCACAGGAAAAGAGAATCATCGCTAAACCGACATACCCCAAAAATGGCAAAATTGCTCTGGGCTTTGAGGTACCAAAAACCCCTGGGATTGAAGGGGTTAATAAACATATATTTAAAAAATCATTCAACTACCTTTTTAATTAAATTAAATTATTTTAGGTGTGGATCTTAGGTTTTCAACTTTGAAATTTGACATCTGGACCCATTTCCTATTTGAGGGTATTGTTGTTGGGCTGATGTTATTTTAACACTTAAAACTAGGGATGCACCGAAATGAAAATTCTGAACCAACTATATTGCACATTGCTTTGTCGTTGACCGCTCCCTTTTATGTTTTTGCCCCAGCCAGCACTATGTCTATTTATGCCCCCAGCCTGCCCCTCGCTTTAGTATGGATTTATGTTACCCCCCCTTCCCATTGTGTATTGATGCTGGCAGCACAGATAAAATGCTGCCCTGCAAGATGGGGTCTGCACATCACTTACAGGGTGCCACCATACACACACTTTCATGCTATCACACATATTCATTCATTCCCTCATTCACAGATGTTCATTAATTTCCCCAATCATGCATTCTCACTCATACACCCTCCCCCACCACCTTAACTGAACTGTAGATTTCCCGGTGCCGCTCACATACTTCCACAGGGGCCGCTGCTGGTAAGCAGCCCAGCCCCTGGGGACGATTGTTTTGGGCCGTTATTTTTATTTCAGCATTTTGCCGATAATGCCCTTTTCGGCCGATATATTTCAGATATATATATATATATATATATATATACACATATATATTGTTGGCAACGATTTTGATTATCAATTAATAGCGATTTATCGATTAGTTGTTGCAGCCCTATATATATGTGGTGTATGTCTAATCAGGTGATGTTGCCGAACAAAAATCAGGTCATTGTTCATCAGCAGCACCTACTGTGTATTAGAAATTCTAAGTTGCTGATTTTTTTTATTTTTTTTTTACAAACACTCACTATTATTTGCATGTGTCTATGGTTTCAAACAAAAGCCATTCTTTTCTAAAAAGGGGATGAATAATGTGTGGGGACGTCAAATGTGGAAAAGAGGAATCTTAATTAGACCCAGGTTTGTAGAAATAGTGAGGATCCCCCCCTTTTTGAGGGACAAATGGAAATTGATTCAATGTGGTTTTTTTTGCCTTCCTCTTGATCAAAAGCAAGGTTTAATGACCCTAAATTACTATGTATGTTACTAGGTCCAGGATGCCTGCCACAAATCTGATACATGTAGTGGCACATGAGCATACCCTTTCTTTGATCACCAAAAGCGATTGTGGAATGCCATTTTCTATAGTGCAAAAGTATGTGTTGATCTGCGCGTTCATGAAGAAAGCTTCACATTTATACCTAAAAACATCCCCCGAAACGCAAAAAAAAAAGTTGATTGGGCACAGAACATACAGCTTTTGCCTTTAAGCAGTGATAGGTTGATGGTCCTATATATCAAATACATCTGCTTTTGACCACGGTTACCAACTGTAAAAAAAAACCTCCAGCGCTCATTCTTCAAAACGATGAAAAGCTTGAAAGTTGTTGCACTCAAAAGCAGGTGCCAAAAGGTTAGCATACCTGTAGATATTAGTTTTTTTCTACCAATATTTTGTTTCATGAGCAGAATTATGGGATTTAACACCTTGTTTCTCTGCACTACATGCAACACACTAAGTCAATGTTGGGATATTTACACATGTTTTATGTACCACAGTTTCTATGGAAGCAACCTGTCATTGCCTTATGCATTCTACAACACTACCTGAACCATTGTCTTCAAAAACCTGCCTTGGCTTTATTGTTGAACCAATTGGTGGCCAGTACTGGAATCTGGTAGCAAACGATACCTGATTTTACCAGTGTGGGGTTTTTTGTGTTTTTGTTTTTTTACAGTGCTTTGTATGGGTTTGACAAGATATTAGTACCTTAAGCCTTTTGGATTTGCAACCTACCAGATAGAACAGTGATATACCAAGTACTGTCATAGGTAAAAACAGGCGCAGTAGTACCCATCACCAATAACCACAGAGCAAAAGCTGTCTGATGACATACTGGTCTCTGTTTTTTAGCTAGAGCCAGCATTGTTGATAACTGGTGCGGCCTTATGCCATTTGGTTTAGAGTATTTAGCTTGCAGTTTTGGTAAGATGACGCCTTCGCTAGGCTGGAAGTAACGGGATAAAAGACTAATGCATAAGAACATGAGTGTCTTGTAACAGCAATCTTCATATACGCTACGCATAAGTGAGTGCACGCTCCCTGGGAGACATAACTTGGCTACAGACCGCTGACCTGCCATGTTAATAGAGCAGCACGCGCACAGAAAAATAAGCTCACCTCTTCCGCGGTCTGAAACTCGTCCATCTTACAACCACCGTCTCTGCACCAAGCCGCCTGCGCACGCAACCTCACACTAGCCTACTGCGCATGCACCATCGCGCCTCGCCCGACGCTAGTTGCCATGGACGCACAAGAGGGTGACGCCCTTAGCCACGCAGTCTACCAACGGTTGCCCACTCTTTGCAGCGTTGCCACCCCCCCGTGGAGGGTGTGGCTACCAGGTCTGTGAGTGCCAGCAGTGCTTTAAATAGAATTCAATTTCTTTTGATGAAGCACAACACAACAGTAATTACAGTTAGCAGTTAGGGAACTACTCTGTGTTTTGGACAGTGCGGTTGATGATGATCTCTTATGTACAATGGCAACACGTTACTTATTATGCAAATACAGTTGACGTGTTGCAGAAAACAAAGAAAAAAACACCAGCCATCAAATTCCGTAATTAGTCATATATTTCCTATAAGGCTGGTTGGTAACCCAATGTCAAATTAATTGTAACATACTACAAACAAACCGAACGTTTTATGAAGGCATATAAATGAGTACCAACTATCCTGGCATATGCTGAGGACTCATTCATAGCTGACGTCACACCCAATTTATAAGTCGCTTGTCTCTTTCTTTGCTCGTTAACCCATGCAGCACTAAACAGGTATTGCACATACAGAGTTAAAGGCGATACAAGAAAGACTGAGGGAAAAAGTCTCATTACTGAAAAGTCTTATAAGGTCTATAAATTGACTCGTCCATACCATTAGTATATAATTTTAAACATTTTGGAAGGATTCCCTCTCTTACACAAACTGATTTCTTGGAAGTGTTTCTCCTGCGGACCAATACGTTCATAGAACCTACTTATTAATAGGATTTGTGAAACCAAGATCATGAATGGGTTAACAAAATTTTAACAAAATCGTATGCACTTGTGCAATGTAATTCCTTTTTAATACGTGTAAAATGATTACTTAATTGTAAATTGATTACTAAGTACCGTTTTCCTAACTAGAAAATTATTTTGCTTTAAATGTGCATGTTAGGTTTTTTAGAACAATGTTCACAGAGAAGCATGCTTGTCATAGGGCAGATATCAGGGAGTGTCTCATTGTGTCTGAAAGTTGAATAGTTTTGTTGATTGTGTCAATAGGAACTGTATCTCTGGGTAACAGACTCACCAATTTCTCCACAGGAATGGTATTGCTGGGTAACAGACTGACTATTAACCCCTTAAGGACCAGGCTTTTTAAAAATGTTGTACCCTTTGGTACCAAGGCCATTTTAACACTTTTGTGGTGTTCATGTTTAGGTGTAATTTTCTCCTCAGCCATTTAGTGTACCCACACAAGTTATATATTTGTTGTTTTTTTTTCAGGACAAGAAGGGCTTTCTTCAGATATATTTTTTTGATCATATCATCTAATTTCCTATAAAAAAACAAAAATATGATATGATTTTTTTCCAAAAAAGCTAATGAAAAAAACTGCTAAATAAATTCTACTATGTGTCCAGAGTTTAGAAAAACCCAATGTCTTTTTTTGCTTTTTTCTGCAAATCTGGTAATTTCTTCCCCATGTGCTATTTCGGCTATCTTTAAAGCCGGCCAATGCAATTTACCCTATCAAACCATATATTTTTGAAAACTAGGCACCTCAAGGTATTTCAAATGCTGGTATTTTAACTTTTTCCATTCATGAGATTCTACCACCAGCCTTTGACAAAGTTTGTGGTAGTATTTTTTTCACACAAATTGTACTTCAGGTATAAATGTATAGCTCCAGGTATACGTCACTATCAAACAACACCCCAATGTGTTCAGCAAAATCTCCTGGTTTTTGGGGACTAAAAGGCCACATTTGGGAAGTGTGCTTTCCCCCCCCCATTTTGGTCAGTCTGTGTCCTTGACATGGTCCCTGATGCCTTGACAGGCATTACAGCAACCATGTTTAAGCGAAGAAAGTGATCACTTTCTAAGCTTGTTAAATGACATGTCATCGGTCATAACCTGACCATTTGTGCCTGGGCCCTCATTGGGCGTTAAAAGGTTAATCTTTCTTTGGTAATGTACTGAGTTCGTGTTTCCGTGCTGAAATAACTCTTAATACTTTACAGGACCGAGATGTTTATCCTTTTGTACTCTTCGTGAACGAGGCTATATTAACATTTTTGTGGTGCTGATGTTTAGCTGTAATTTTCTTCTCTCCCATTTAGTGTATCCACACAAGTTGTATATCGTTTTTTTAAGGACAAAAAGACCATATCAAAACTATAAAATACAAATAAAAAAACACTTTTTCTGACTTTTATTTAAAAATAACCTTTTATATATCTACAGTCTAATGAGCTACCAGCCAATGAACAAACCTGCTAAATACATTCTATTAGTTTAGAAATACTCAATGTTTTTATGTTTTATGGTTTTTTTTTTTCAAGTTACAAGGCAATAAGTACAAGTAACATTTTGTTATTTTAAGTCCATTTTTTGTCCAAAATTGGTCATTCTACCCCCGTGTCCTATTTTGGACATCTTTGAAGCCAGACAGTCAATTTACCCCATCTAACTAAAGTTTGTGGTAGTTTTTCTGCGTGTGTTCTTTCTTCAGGTATTGATTTACAGTTCCTGGTATATGACACTGTCAAACAACATCCAGTTATGTATTCAGCAGCATCTCTTGAATACTTGAGTACAGTGATATTACCCTTACACGAGTTTGGTTGTTTGGGGGTACAAGGCCATATTTGGGACATGCACAATTCAGTTTACCCCATCAAACCATCAATTTTTGAAAACTAGACACCTCAGGGTATTTCAAATGCTAGAATTTTAACTCTTTCAATGCGCTAATTGTACCAACAGCATTTGTCAATGTCTGCAGTAGTATTTTTTTGTCTGTGTTTTTTTCACACACATTGTCATTTAGGTATGAATTTACAGCTCCTGTTATATGTCACTGCTTGTCAAGATCTTCACTTAACTCAGCGGCAGGGACCCGTCGGCCTACGGTATCCCACGAGGTCCCCCTCACTTGGGGCATCGAATCAAAAGGGCCCCTCAACGTCCAGCAGTGGTCCTCCGTCGCACCGCAGCTGCCAGAGGAAAGCGGCGAGTCTCCTTCCTCTGAGCAGCCCAGCCGACACTATGCGTATGCCGGCAGGGACTCTCTTAACCCCTTAATGACAAAGCCCGTACATGTACCGGCTCAAAATGCATTGTTTTCAATGGGTTTAGGGACAGCCCATTGTCCTTAAGGGGTTAAAGGGGCCACAACCTATTTTTTTGGCGGGAGATTATTTAGGGGTTCTGGCACTCTATTTAAGGCCCTATACCACTAACATTCCTTGCTCAGTTGTCGAGTTTGTTCCTGCAACTCAGCGCTCTTGTTTGTTTGCTCCCTTGCCTGTCCCTAAATCCTGCACCAGTTCTCTTCCCTATTTCCTTCCCAGTCCATTCCTTATCGATTCTGACCTTGGCTTGTATTTTGACTTTGTGTATTAAACCTTGGTACCCTGCTTGGTTCGCTTAATCTTTACTAACCCAGCCTACCTTCTACCTATGCTGCTCCTGTAATATACCTATTGATGACCCATCCTCACCTGCTGCTTCCAAACTACTTTCACTCTCCTCCTCCCTCGGACTCTCACAATGGACTAACTCTCCAACGCACTGTGGCGGTCATCAAATCTATCTAGTGTTCTCCAACCTTTGTTCCACATCTCAGTTCTCCAACTCTCCCATCTGTCTTTCTGATCACAGTCTGCTTACATTTAATCTCGACATACCACACACACCCTCCCATCTTGACTTTGTCTGTGTATTAAACCTTGGTACCCTGCTTGGTTCGCTTAACCCCTTAAGGACCGGGCTCATTTTTCGTTTTCTACCCTGTGGGACCGAGGCTGTTTTGACACTTTTGTGGTGCTTGTGTTCAGGTGTAATTTTCTCCTCACCCATTTAGTGTACCCACATAAGTTATATATTGTTTTTTTCAGGACAAGATGGGCTTTCTTCAGATACCATTATTTTGATCGTATCATCTTATTTACTATAAAAAAAAAAAAAATTGAAAAAAAAGACATTTTATGACTTTTATTTGAAAAATCTTTTACTCACCTAAAAAAGCAAGTAAAAAAAACTAGCTAAATAGATTCTACTACTTGTCCTGAGTTTAGAGATACCCAATGTTTTTATGTTTTTTTGCTGTTTTTTGTACGTTATAGGGCAATAAGTACAAGCAGCATTTTATGATTTCCAAATCTTTTTTAACAAATCTGGTCAATCTGCCTACATCTCCTCTTTGGAACATCTTTGAAGCCGGTTAACTCAATTTAACCCATTCAAACCATATATTTTTGAAAACTAGACACCCCAGGGTATTCCAAATGCTGTTATTTTAACCCTTTCCATGCACCAATTATACAACTACACTTTGTCAAACTTTGTAATAGTAATTTTTTTTATTTTTTTTCCCACACAAATTGTACTTTAGTTATAGATATACAGGTTCTGGTATATGTCACTATCAAACAACACCCCAATGTGTGTTCAGGAACATCTCCTGAGTACAGCGATACCCCACATGCATGGGTTTGTCAGATTGTTTGGCTGGTAAAAGGCTACTTTTGGGGCATGCGTAATTCAGGTGGTCATTTGGTCATTCTGCCTCCATCTTCTCTTTGGAATATCTTTGAAGCCGGTTAACTCAATTTAACCCATTCAAACCATATATTTTGGAAAACTAGACACCCCAGGGTATTCCGAATGCTGTTATTTTAACCCTTTCCATGCACCAATTATAGAACTACACTTTGTCAAACTGTGTAATAGTAATTTTTTTCACACAAATTGTACTTTAGTTATAGATATACAGGTTCTGGTATATGTCACTGTCAAACAACCCCCCAATATGTGTTCAGGAACATCTCCTGAGTGCAGTGATACCCGACATGCATGGGTTTGTCGGGTTGTTTCAGATTTAAAATGCCACATTTGGGAAGTGCGCTTTTTTTCTCCATTTTGGTCAGTCTGTACCTATGCCCTATCTGTGAGCTAGGCCACTCCAATTTACCCCATCAGCCATTTTTTTATATATTAGACACCCCTTGGGTATTTGAAGTGCTTTTATTTTAACTCTTTGAGATTTTTGAGAAATTTTAGCACTTGCTCAAAATAATAAACTTTATTTTTTTATTTTTTTATTTGTTTAATACTTTTTTTATATTTTTTTTACACATTTTGCTGGTACTGGATGGTTCATCTAGTGACATCACTGCATAATTATTTTTAAATGTTAGCACATTTTTTTTTTTTTCCATTTTTTTTTTTTTTTTGAATATTTTACTAATCACATAGTGATTAGAAAGCTGGGCTCCATTGACTTGCATGGTTGAATGCAGTACCTGTATTCAACCAGCAAGTGGAGCCAGTTCTCTAGAGGGTCTGGAGACCATCTAGCAAACTTTTTCTTGTTTGTTTTTTTTACAGAGCGGCGGCCATCTTACTTGATGGCGAAGATCACCGGCAGCTGCGGCTGTGACCGCTCTCCGGAGCGGTCACAGCCCACCTAAAGGTAAGTGTTTGGTGTCGCTGGATGCCTCCTGATCGAGGCATTCCAGCGACACCATTTAAGTAAACGCTTTTAAAACGGGCGTCCGCCGCCATACAATGTATGGCGGCTGTTGACGCCCCGGGGAGGGGCCAGACATGGCCCCCGATGCCGATCTCGGCCTTGCTGAATGCCTCGACATCGAGGCATTGCAGCAAGGCCGTTTAAGCGAAGAAAGTGATCCTTGATCACTTTCTAAGCTTATTTAACTTTTTGACGGTTCAGGACCGTCAAAGGTCATTTAGTGACCTTCTTGTCATGACGGTCCTGAACCGGCAAAGGTCGCGAAGGGGTTAATCTTTGCTGACCCAGCCTACCTTCTACCTATGCTGCTCCTGTAATATACCTATTGATGACCCATCCTCACCTGCTGCTTCCAAACTACTTTCACTCTCCTCCTCCCTCGGACTCTCACAATGGACTAACTCTCCAACGCACTGTGGCGGTCATCAAATCTATCTAGTGTTCTCCAACCTTTGTTCCACATCTCAGTTCTCCAACTCTCCCATCTGTCTTTCTGATCACAGTCTGCTTACATTTAATCTCGACATACCACACACACCCTCCCTACCCAAGACACCTACCGTACAACAAACCTACCGTAACATCAGCAACCTCAACACTCCACAGCTTTCAGATACACTACGGCCACTCCTCTCAAGTATATCCTCCTCCTCCTGTACTGACACAGCTACAGCTCAGTATAACCATACACTAGCCTCAGCCCTAGATATGGTTGCCCCTGTAACTGTAGGCAATCCCCCACGCATCCACCTTAACCATGGCATTCCAAACAGACACGCCTCCTTCAAAGGTGTTCACGTATCGCTAAGCGTCTGTGGAGGAAGTCTTGTTCACCTGAAGGCTTCATTCACTACAAATTCATGGTCCGCTCCTATACATCGGGCCTCCATCTCTCTCTATACAAACATATTTCATTTAATTAATCACCTCTCTTTCCTGTAACCCTAAACGTCTATTCTCCACGTTTAACACCCTTCTCAGACCACAGCACCTCCCATGCCCTCCAACTTCTCTGCCCAAGAGCTTGCCACCTACTTCAAAAACAAAATTGACATCATCAGGGCAGAGGCGTATCTAGTGAAAATAGCGTCTATGGCTAGCACTGAAATTGCGCCCCTGTCCAAACTTCCACACATTAATTCACACTCTTTACTACCCCCTCTCCCTCCCTTGTCACTTTCTAACCCCTTTCCCTACTACCCTCTTCCGTAGTTCTCTCACCTTGAGGTCCAGCG
Source organism: Spea bombifrons (assembly GCF_027358695.1). NCBI lineage: Eukaryota > Metazoa > Chordata > Amphibia > Anura > Pelobatidae > Spea > Spea bombifrons. The sequence continues at coordinate 42,960,005 of NC_071089.1, read as the reverse complement.
ACGGGAGTCTTCTATCTTCCTGCACTGTTGCGGTGCCCGCTGCTTCACGCCGTAATATGACGTCATATTTCGGCGCTCAGCAGTGAAGCAGCGGGCACCAGCGAGCGGCTTTTAAATGCTGTCTTTTTTTTTTTGATGCGGGGAGAACGAGGGGCGCCGAGCCGTTGCTAGGCGTCCCTCTCTCTCTTCTCCGCATCAAAAAAAAGACAGTGTTTAAAAGCCGCTCGCTGGTGCCCGCTGCTTCACTGCTGAGCGCCGAAATATAACGTCATATTACGGCGCTCAGCATGAAATGCCGGCACCGGGACGGAGGTAGAGGGCTCGTGGAGGAGAATGAGGGGCGCCGAGCCGTTGCTAGGCGCCCCTCTCTGTCCTCCGCATCAAAAAAAAAAAAGACCGCGTTTAAAAGCCGCTCACTGGCGCCCCCTTTCAAATGGCGCCTATGGCACGAGCCATAGCTGCCATACCCTAGATACGCCTCTGCATCAGGGATAACATCCTCCCCCATAGTGTCAATCATATGGTACCTCAGCCTCCCTCCTCACCTCAATCCATCCTCACCTGTTTCAGCCCAGTTACACCATTGGAAGTTTCCAAGGTCCTGTTGTCTTCCCACCTCACCACCTGTCCCCTCGACCCTGCACCTTCACACCTACTACCACCCCTCTCTAATTGTCCCTGCACCTTCACACCTACTACCACCACTCTCTAATTGTCCTAACCCCAACCCTAACCCACATCTTTAATCTCTCCTTGTCCTCTGGTGTATTCCCATCCTCATTCAAACATGCCATTATCTCCCCCTTATCCTAAAGAAACCTTCCCTTGATCCCACATCCCCATCAAACTACCGTCCAGTTTCACTTCTCCCGCTAGCTTCCAAACTGCTAGAACGATTAACCTACAATCAACTAACAAACTTTCTCTGGTCAAACTCTATACTTGACCCCCTACAATCTGGCTTCTGTCCACAGCATTCAACAGAGACTGTTTGACTAAGATTACCAGGCCCGGACTGGGACAAAAAATAGGCCCGGGCATTTAAGACTGAGCAGCCCATTTTTGTTTATTTATTTATTTTTTGTTAAACCAAATTCTGACAAATTTAATATACAATTTCTTGTTGTCTTTTAGTTATATTTCAGCGTGCTTTTGTCACTGTAATCAATTAGCATTACATAAATATATAATAAATGAATTATAACGTCATGCAATTTATAAAGCGCTATATCTTTAATGAAAGATTCAAAACAGTAACTAATCTTTGACCATTTAGTTGGTACTTAGAAAAAAACTAGTAGCAGTGTGGCACTCCTTGGGCCGTGGCTGGTCAGATCACCCTCACGACAAGTGAGTCTGTCAGTCACAGACTCACAGCACAGCAGGGAAGGAACTCAGACCTCAGACAAACCCAACTGAATTGCTCTAGGCGGAGCAATGTGACAAAAAAAAAGTCATCATACACGGGACCCCTGAAGCCACAATTTAGTGCCACTAATCCTTTACTTTTGCTCTCACTGATTTCTGGGCCTAGAATGTTTTGTCCTCTGAAGAGACTAAAAATTCAGGAGGGCATTTTATCTCTGGATAAGTAAAAATCCAAATTAATCAGGTGAACAAGACTTTTGTTCAATTAAATAGTTCAATTTATTCCTACAGGAAGTAAAGGGCCAGAAAACAGATGACTAAATACACACCAGGACAGGCTCTGCCACACCGACATTTCCTCGAGCTCTTCTTCACGCTCCCTAGCATGCAATCACTCCCTCTGCTACCACACCAAAAAAAAAATTGCCACACTGACTGCAGATTAGGGGAAGACTGTGAGAGTCGTTGCAGTCGTCCCCCCTTCTCACCCTGACCATGACTTTAAGAGGTCCTCTCCCCCTGAAATCATTCCCAGTCGCTTTGAAATCATTCCCAGTCGCTTTGTCCCTCATTCACTAAGCCATACCTCTCATTTCCTTCCTCCCTCAAACACGTATAAACAGCACTTGCATGTATAGATCACATACAAACCCTATATTTGCAGGTATTCATAAATGATGTATGAAAACATAGCATAGCAGGTATAGATCAACAAAATCAAAATGAAAACCAAGCTTTGCAGGTATAGATCAATTGAAAATCACATGTTAACTCAGTGTTGAAGGTATAGATCAAATAAACAGACATACAAACCCTCTATTTGTAGGTATACGATAATAATCTATGGAAACAGAGCATTCCAGATACAGATCAACAGAATAACACACACCCAGCTTTGCAGGTATAAATCAATTGGAATTCACATATAAACTCAGCATTAAAGGTATAGATAACCCCTAAATTACAGCATTGATCGTAGGTTGCACACCTCAAAGCCAGCCCTGGTGTCCACATTGCCCACATAGAACCTGATCAGCACCCACATTAGACAAACATTACAGCCCAGCCTGAGCCAACTTTGTCCCCTAAACAGCGCTGTGTAAGACATCTTTGTCGGCAAACGGCCCACCCTTCATGTACCATCTTTGCATTTCCCCAAATCACTTAAACATTCATGATAGACACAAACACTTATAGACATAACACAGTTACTCACTCATTCACACGAATCATTTACACATATTCATTAATGTAGTCTCACAAATCATTCAAGCGATTCATCCACACATTAATTCATTCATTCTCGTATGCATTCACACAATTCATCCACACATGAATTTATTCATTCTCGTACGCATTCACACTACCCCCTCTCCCCGTCTACCCCTCCCCTTCTTATCTGCCCCTTCTCACTATGTTCCCCCTTATCACCATGTACCCCCTCTCCCCCTTCTCACTGCCTTCCCCCCTTTCTCACGGTGTACCCCCTTCCCCACTTCTCAATATGTACCCCCTCTCACTATCTATCCCCTCTCCCCCTTTTCTCACTATCTAACCCCTCTCCCCTTTCTCACTATCTATCCCATCTCCCCCTTCTCTCTGCCTCCCCCCTCTGTGGCCGCACACCCCTAAGGCCGGCCCTGGTGGGGGCTGCCCGGGCCCCCTAGAGTGGCGGGCCCAGTCGCAGTTGCTGCGGGCTTAAGGGGCAGGTGCCCGATCTGTGCCCAATGGCCAGTCTGGGCCTTAAGATTACTAATGACCTCCTCACAGCTAAAACGAAAGGCCAATTCTCACTGGTTGCTCTCTTGGACCTCTCAGCAGCCTTCGACACAGTCGACCACCCCCTTCTCCTACAAACCCTCTATGCTCATGGCATCCGTGACATCCTACCTTTCTAACCGTACTTTTAGTGTCTCATTTACTGGAACTTGCTCCGCTTCCCTACCGCTGTCTACTGGTGTTCCTCAAGGCTCAGTTCTTGGGCCTCTGCTATTCTCCATCTACACTTCTTCCCTCGGAAAACGTATTTCTTCCTTTGGTTTCCAGTACCACCTATATGCAGATGACATCCTACTCTATATTTCTGCTCCTGACCTTTCCCCCTCTCTTCTAACTCGCCTCACTGACTGTCTATCAGGAATTGCATCATGGATGGCGTCCCATTACCTAAAGATCAACATCTCTAAAACCGAACTCCTTTTCCTGTCATCTCTATTACTGCTGACAACTCCACTATCCAAGCAACCAGGGGGGTAACTAGAAACCTCAGGGCCCCGGTGCGAGAATCTGTTAAGGGCCCCCCCCACCCTCAACCCATCTATTCCTTTTCTCACGATCTACCCTCTCCCTCCCTACCCCCCCTTCTCACGATCTACCCACTCCCTCCCTACCCCCCTTCTCACGATCTACCCTCTCCCTCCCTACCCCCCTTCTCATGATCTACTCTCTCCCTCCCTACCCCCCCGTCTCACGATCTACCCTCTCCCTTCCTACCCCCCCTTCTCATGATCTACCCACTCCCTCCCTACCCCCCTTCTCACGATCTACCCACTCCCTCCCTACCCCCTTCTCACGATCTACCCACGTCATATGAAGCGCCGGCACCCGAGACAAACGCCTCACGCTCCCAACACTGCACTCTGGGCAGCGCTGAGACAGGCGGCGGGGGCGACGGCGGTGGCAGCGACGGCGGTGGCAGCGACGGCGGTGGCAGCGACGGCGGCAGCAGCGACGGCGGCAGCAGCGGAGACGGCGGCAGCAGCGGTGGGGAGAGGAGGCATCCTGGATTTCTGTCAGTCAGGGGGGCCCAAGAGTTGCCGAGCGGTCGTTTTCAGCAACCGCTCGGCGCCCCTTGGGCCCCCCTGACTGGCAGAACTCCAGGGCCCGGTCGCAGTCGCGACCCCTGCGACCCCGGTAGTTCCGCCACTGCAAGCAACAGACCAGGTTCGCTGCCTTGGTGTCACCCTCGACTCTGCTCTCTCCTTCATCCCTCACATCCAGTCCCTCACCAATCCTGCCGCCCCCACCTGAAAAACATCTCCCGAATTCGCCCTTTCCTCACACAAAACACCACCAAGTTACTACTCCACTCCCTTGCAGCTAGATTAATTTTTCTCTGCCTCCGCTCCTCATCCGCTGCTCCACTATGCCAATCACTTCATTGGCTCCCCATACCCTTCAGAATCAAATTTAAACTTCTGACCCTCACCTATAGAGCCCTCAACAACTTGGCACCACTTTAAATCTCTATCCTCCTATCCAAATACACCCCTACCTGCCCTCTTCGCTCCTCTCACGACCTGCGGCTTTCTTCTACCGTTGTTACCTCTTCCCACTCCCGTATTCAGGATTTCACCCGTGCCACTCCCCTCCTGTGGAATTCCTTTCCCCGTTCCATCAGACTTTCTGCCTTGTATGCGACTTTCAAAACCTTTCTGAAAACCCACTTGTTCAGGGAAGCCTACAACATTCCTTTACGGTGCTCCTAACCATCATCCTAATCAAAGCCATCTGAACAAACAGATTCAACACATCATCGCAACCCGATCAACTCATCCCCATCCAAGCAGTCCTCTCCTATTGTCTCACTCCCCTCAACCAGCGACTAGATTGTAACCTCGTGAGAGCAGGGCCCTCTTCTCCTTTGTACCAGTTTGTCATTGTATGTGTTTATGAATGTAACAGCGCTGCGGAATCAGCCGGCGCTTTATAAATAGAAATAATGTAATGTCCTGTTATGATTAACTGTTGCTGACCTGGCCTGCGGGAAAGGCCCCGACGTTAGCGGGAGCGTCTGCTGATGTCAGTGTGCAGTCCTGGCCGCGTGGCCGGAGCCAAGAGTTCCCAGCTATGAACATATGTTAAGTACAGTCATATGACTCGTGCATAGGTGTGTCGGGTTGTTTGGAAGCTAAAAGGCCACATTTGGGACAAGAGCAATTCAGTTTTCCAAATTGGAACTCTGACATTTGGTCATCCGGCCAATCCAATTTACCCAATTAAATCATACATTTTTAAAAAATTGGTATTTGAAATGCCAATATTTTAACTCTTTCAGGATTTTTTAAAGGATACATTTATGCAAAAACAACATTTTACTGGGTTCATCAAAGAATCTCAGCTCTTTCATAAAGCTACCCTTTGACAGCAAGGAGTCCGGACTCATTGCGCTCCCCCCACTCCGAGGCTAAGCCAATTTTTGACATTTTATCATAGTTTATAATAAACTTTATAAATGGCTTACACTTTGCACTTTGCATAGGAAAACCTATGCTTATTTAGTTTTCATTACATTTTAAAATATATGTTTTTTCTGGAGAGAAGTGGCTACCCTTCTTGACACCATGCCATCCTTTAAAAGTCTTCGCCTCACTGTGTGTAAGCCTTGATCACATCAACACTCTCACCTGTGTTAACGAGAGAATCACAGACATGATGTCAGCTAGTCATTTTGGGGCAGGGCTGAAATGCAGTGAAAATGTTTTTGTGGGATTAAGTTCATTTTCATGGCAAAGAGGTACTTTGCAATTGATTACAATTCATCACTCTTCATAACATTCTGGTGTATATGGAACTCTGGAACGGTTTCCGCACAACTATTCCTGGTGAAGTTTCTGACGCTGTCGCTCAGGGTCACAATGTCAGATCCCGTCACTTTGTCGACCAAAACATCCTTGGATCCGGAGATGTCCATTGGTACCTCAGGATTGATGCCGGATCAACCCCTGAAACAGTGACTCTGTGTCTGGTCGGAATTGCTGGCCATAGAACTGTATGGCAGCACCGGGCTGTCTGGTGGTTGATGAGATTACTCCTAATTACATAGTTACATAGTTATATAGGCTGAAAAAGACATGCGTCCATCAAGTTCAGCCTTTTCCCATATCTGTTAAATGCTGTTGATCCAAAAGAAGGGAATTTTGCAACATACTATGGGAAAAAATTCCTTCTTGACCCCAGAATGGCAGTCAGATCTCTCCTTGGATCAAGAAGCTGTTTCCATGAATATTATTGTTTATATAATACAGGGCTCGACAAATCCCAGGCGCCAGGTCGCCATGGCGACTCAGAATTTTGTCCTGGCGCCTAGGAGTTTGTCAGCCTCTTACATTCACAAAAAATGCCCCCGTGTCACCACGCGGGGGCGCTGCTGTTGCTGTCTGCCCAGGAGTCTGGGCAGACAGCACAGCCACTCAGAGCCCGCCCCCGAGCCTGTGATCACTCCCACGGAGTGATCCTGTAGGCTGAAACCGCGATTGCAGAGAAACCTGCAATAGCGTTTTCAGCTGCCACAGGCAGCTTCAGGAAAGGGGGTTCAGTGTTGACACACTTGTGTGGGGACCTGACACAACATCCCCCTGCTGCCTGATTGCTCCATGAGAGCGACAGGGCAGCGTTAACCCCTTCAATGCCGGGGTTTAGGGGTTAATTCCCGTTTTTCAAGGGGCTCTGCTGCTGGTGGTCTGCCTGGAAGTCCAGGCAGACCAGCAACATCAAAAACGAGCCCCCACAAGCCCTTTGATGACTCCTGCAGGCATGGAAGCCTACAGCAGTCATCAGAGACTCCTCCCTGCAATGGCTGGTCTATAGACCAGCAATTGCTTCCCAGCTGCCAGAGGCAGCTTCAGTGTCAGGGGGAGAGGGTTCTTTGGTCTCCACATGAGTGTGGAGACCAGCCCCAACACCCCCCTGCTGCCTGATCGCTCCATGAGAGCGACAGTGCAGCGTTAACCCCTTCAATTCCACAATTGTTTATAACACATTTGTGGCATTGCAGGGGTTAACATTTGTCCCCACAAGCTTGTGGGGACTAAATATCAATCAATGCTGTGCTCCAATGGAACATCAGCATTCAAAGTGTTAAAAAAATATATATATATATCAAAAAAAATTATTTCAAAAAAAAACAAAAAAAAAAAACAGCACTGACCTGAAAGTCCAGGGTGCTTCCAGGTCAAATGCTGTGAGTTTAGTAAGTAAGCTGATGATGATCAGATCACTCCTAACCAACTGTTAGTTTAAAAAAAAATCCTGGCTCCTAACTTTTTTAGCTGGCGCCTAGATTCACAACAAATTTGTCAAGCCCTGATATAATATATTGTTTAAATGTCTGTACAGACTCTGATAAAACTAACTCTGCAGGCAGAGAATTCCTCATTCTTATTGTCCTTACTGTAAACCTTTCATTTGCCTTAGAAAAAATCTAATTTCTTCTTGTCTAAATGCGTGACCAAGTGTCCTATGCATAGTCCTGTTTTCGAATAGATTTCCAGACAATGGTTTGTATTGGCCCTGAATATATTTATATATTATATATATTTATATTTATATATATATATATGTATCATATCCCTAGTGCTATAATATCCTTCTTTAGAATGGGTGCCCAAAATTGCACAGCATATTTAAGGTGTGGTCTTACCATTACTTTATAAAGAGGCAAAATTATACCGTATTTGCTCGATTATAAGACGAGGTTTTTTTCAGAGCAAATGCTCTGAAAAATACCCCTCGTCTTCTAATCGGGGTCGTCTTCTAATCAGACCTCAAATAGAGGTCTGATTAGGAGACTAAGATCCAGATCCCCCGCACCGCTGCAGGGGACCTGGATCCTCCTGTCTCACCTCCCCCCATCATACACACACTTACCGGTGCTTCCTGCTGTGCTGCCGGGGCAGCGGGTTGACGTCTACGCGATCTGCATAGACAACGTCTGCTGCCGCCGGAAGGAGGTGTGGCTAGCGGCAGGGGTTGTCTGTGTCCGTCGCGTAGACCTTCCCCGACTGTCAGAGATCAGAGCTCCCCGCACCGGTGTCGCACCGGTGCGGGGAGCTCTGATCTCTGACAGCCGGGGAAAGTATACGCGACGGACGCATACAAACCCCCGCTGCCAACTCCACCTCCTTCCGGCTGCAGCGGAAGGCGAGGTCAACCCGCTGCCCCGGCTGGAAGCACCGGTAAGAGAGGGGTGAGAGAGAGAGAGAGAGTGTGTGTGTTAGTTAAATGGGGGTATAGGGTGTGTGTGTGTGTTAAATGGGGGCATAAGGCATTTCTGGAGTGGCGTTAAGGGGGCATTTAATAGAGCACTCTGCCTCCTGAAATGCCTTATACCTCCCTATATGCCACTCTGCCCCATAATATGCCTTTTAACCCCCCTAAATGCCAGAGTGGCATATAGGGGTATAAGGCATTTCTGGAGGCAGAGTGCTCTATACAATGCCTTTTAACTCCCTTAATGCCACTCTGCCTCCTGAAATGCCTTATACCTCCCTATTTGCCACTCTGCCCCATAATATGCATTTTAACCCCCTAAATGCCAGAATGGGATATAGGGGTATTAGGCATTTCTGGAGGCAGAGTGGCACATAGGGGTTCAAAAGGCATACCATGGGGCACAGTGGCATATAGAGGGTTAAAAGGCATATCATGGGCCACAGTGCCATATTGGTGTGGCAAGCCTGGGGGCAGATGTGCGTAACTGGGGGACAGGTTGGAAAATACAAGAAATAAAAACAAAAAAAATATTTTTCTCAATCATAGCTTTTATAAAAAAACAATAGTTTACATGAATTAACATTTACTGGTGAAACTTTTTTCCTTTGGGGTCGTCTTATATTCAGTCTTTTTCTTTTTTTCCTAAGTTAATATTCAGATTTTGGGGGGTCGTCTTATAATCAGGGTCGTTTTATAATCGAGCAAATACGGTATTTTTATCCTGCGAATTGATGCCCCTTTTTATACATGACAATACCTTACTGGCCTTAGGAACTACTGACTGACATTGCACATTTTTGCCTAGTTTGTTGTCTATAACAATTCCCAAATCCTTACTACCATTTAGGGTGTAAGTTGCTTGTGCATTCCTTAACCCGAAGTGCATTTATCTACATTAAATTTCATCTGCCATTTGAGTGCCCAGCCCCCTAGTCTATCTAAATCCCTCTGCAGCAAAGTCATATCCTGCTCACATTGTATTACTTTACAGAGTTTAGTGTCATCTGCAAACACGGAAACATGAATTGGTACCAGAACAGAACCCTGGAGGACACCACTTGCCACTGTGGATGAATACTGGTATTCTACATATGAGTCATATGTTGCTGACCTTAGGACTTAGGTCCTTACAGCTACCACCGGTTACAAATGGTTAAAAATAAATTAGAAACTGTCTATGTGTGAGTTTCGAGTAGTAAAACAGGAACCCATGATCTAAGACAGAACTCATGATTTAACCTGATTATGCTTCAGTAAGGGATATCGATTTTATCCTTATATAATCCGACCTCAAACAGAGATCGGATTATAACACTAGAATCCAGATCCCCCGCAACGCTGCAGGGGACCTGGATTCCCCTCACTGTCGGCCGGTCTCTCACTTCCGTCTCTCTCCCCCCTCCCATACACCCCTCTGACTCCTCCCCCCTCCCATACACTGCTCTGCCTCTCTCTCGACTCCCTGGTGTTTTGTGAACCTCCGTTGCTGACAGGCACTTTCACTGCAGCTTCATAGAAGCCTCAGCGTAAGTGAAGGTGAGTAACGGAGGCTGTCTGTGCGCATCGTGCAGACCCCCACCGGCTGACCGAGAATCGAGGTCTCCTGCAGAGGAGGGGGGGCCCTTAACAGATTCTCGCACCGGGGCCCTGAGGTTTCTAGTTACACCCCTGCATACACCACTCTGGCTCCTCCCCCTCCCATACGCCACTCTGCCTCTCTACCCGGCTCCCTTGTGTCTTGTGAACCTCCGTTGCTGACAGGAGGCAGAGTGGAGTATGGGAGGGGGGAGGAGGCAGAGTGGAGCATGGGAGGGGGAGGAGGCAGAGTGGTGTAAAGGAGGGGGAGGAGCCAGAGTGGTGTATGGGAGGGGGAGGGACCAGAGTGGTGTATGGGAGGGGGAGGAGCCAAAGTGGTGTATGGGAGGGGGAGGAGGCAGAGTGGTATATGGGAGGGGGAGGAGGCAGAGTGGAGTATGGGAGGGGGAGGAGGCAGAGTGGTGTATGGGAGGGGGAGGGACCAGAGTGGTGTATGGGAGGGGGAGGAGCCAAAGTGGTGTATGGGAGGGGGAGGAGGCAGAGTGGTATATGGGAGGGGGAGGAGGCAGAGTGGAGTATGGGAGGGGGAGGAGGCAGAGTGGACTATGGGAGAGGGAGGAGGCAGAGTGGAGTATGGGAGGGGGAGGGGGAGGAGGCAGACTGATGTATGGGAGGGGGAGGAGGCAGAGTGGTGTATGGGAGGGGGGAGGAGGCAGAGTGGTGTATGGGTGAGTTATAGTGGTGTATGGGGGGTATAATGAATTTCAGGGAGGCAGAATGGCATATCTGGGGGAGTTAGAGTGGTGTATAGGGGAGGTAGATTGGTGTATCGGGGGTATAATGAATTTCAGAGTGGCATATCTGGGGGAGGCAGAGTGGTGAATCAGGGAGAATTTCAGGGTGGTGCAGGACATTTATGAGGAGCGGAGTGGCATATCAGGGTGCACAGTGGCATATAGGGAGGTATAAGGCATAAATGGGGGCGAGTGGCATATTGGAAGTTATAAGGCATATCGGGGGGCATAAGACATATCTGGAGGTAAAAGGTATATCAGGGGGCACAGTGGAATCTCTGGCATATAAGAGGTATAAGGCATATATGGGGCAGAGTGGCAAGCTGGGGGTCAGATGTGCATAACTGAGGGCAGTTTGGTAAATAAAAGAAAATATAAACAAGGCTTTTTTCTCAGTTTTTATTAAATATGAAAAATAGTTAACATATGAATTAATATTTACTAATAACTTTGTATTAAAACCTAGTTTGAGAAACACTGTGTTTGGGTTCTTGTAGCTTTTATTATTATGTCAGTAAAATAAGAAGGTGAATAGAGAGAGGCCATTGCAATAAAGAGATGAAAGTGTAAATTGTACGTTTTTTATTACATTATTTTAAATTTTAAAAAAAATTGCATTTTTTATCCGATTAATCGATTAATCGAAAAAATAATCGGCCAACTAATCGATTATTAAAATAATCGTTAGTTGCAGCCCTAATGATTTCTCTCGAGCTGCTCGATAAAGATATCTATTGTGGCAAGGTAATGGAGTCTGTCTATATCAGTAGCAGGTTGGAGAGCTCTTTATTCCTAGCATGAGGGGGTTAATTGCTGGAAGTCAGCAGGTGGATCCAATTAACCTGCACTGAAATGTTTAAAGGGCGGCCGTTAGAGGCATTAGTTGTCTGAAAACAGGGGGAGAGGCAATTAAGCCACAGGCCCCCCTAAGATTTGTTTTTGTTTTGTTTTGTTTTGTTTTGTTTTGTTTTGTTTTGTTTATTTACACTGTAAAGCGCAACACTGTGGAACTTAGCCCCTTCAGTCCCCTATGATTTAATATGTGGATAAGTTGTCTGAATGAGGGAGAGCATGAGTTAATATGTGGATGAGTTGCCTGAATGAGGGAGAGCATGAGTTAATATGTGGATGAATTGTCTGAATGAGGGAGAGCATGATTTAATGTGTGGATGAATTGTTTGAATGAAAGTGTGAATTAGTGAGTGACTGTAAAAGTGTTTGTGTGTATCAGAGATGTATAATTGTGTAAGGGCAAAGATGGCACAGGCCAGGCTGTTTGGGGACAAAGTTGACTTGTGCTGGGCTATTTGGGGACAAAGATGGCAAATCTTATGTGTGTTATCTGGGTGCTGGTCAGGTTCTATGTGGGCAATGTGGACGCCAGGGCTGGCTTTGGGGTGTGCAACCTGTGATCTATGCCTGTAATTTAGGGGGGTTTTAAATATACCTTTAATGCCGTGTTGTATGTGAATTTATATTGATCTATACCTGCAAAGCTGGGTTTTTGTGTTTATTCTGTAGATCCATATCTGCTACGCTATGCATTATTTATGTATACCTGCAAATACAGGGTTTGTATGTCTTATTCAGTTGATTAATACCCGCAAGGCTGTTTCCATGTATTTATTTGATCTATACCTGCAATGCTACATTTCATATATTATTATTGTATACCTGCAAATACAGGATTTGTATGTCTGATTCTGTTTTGATATATACCTTCAGAGCTGAGATCACAAGTGAATTTCAATTGATCTATACATGCAAAGCTGGGTTTGTGTGTTAATGTGCTGATCTATACCTGCTATAGGCAGCAGGGACTAATATTAATATATATGGGCAGCAGGGGCTAATATTTACATATATATCGGCAGCAAGGTCTAATATTTATATATATATATATATCGTCAGCAGGGTCTAATATTAACTAAACTGCCAGTTCAGCTGTAATTTTGAAATCATGTTTCAATTATAGTGTTTACTTAAAAGAGATAAATACTTATTATGTAGTTAAAAATGCATGTCTAACGCGTATATGCGATGGGGCCATCACATAAATCAATAATAATGGGAGGGGCTTGCTGGGGGAATTAAAACAAATATTGGTGGCTGGAGGCGATCATACAAGGGTGTGGGGGCACCACATTAATCTATACTAAAAGGGTACTGGCTGGGGCATCAATACACAAGGGGCAAAAACACTAAGGGGGATATAAACGACAATGTAGTGTGAAAAATCCATCCAGATGTAGATTTTTGTGACATAGATTGTGTCTTGCTGTTTGTGTGTTTTTGGTTGTCAGTGTTGCAGAGCCTTTCCTGGGGTGTGTGTGTATAGGTGTTGGTGTGGCAGAGCCTGTCCTGGGGTGTGTGTGTATAGGTGTTGGTGTGGCAGAACCTGTCCTGGTGTGTGTTTGGGTGTTGGTGTGGCAGAGCCTGTCCTGGTGTGTGTGTGTTCAGGCATCATGTGGCAGAGCCTGTCCTGGTGTGTGTGTGTGTGTTTGGGCATCAGTGTGGCAGAGCCTGTCCTGGCGTGTGTGTGTGTGTGTGTTTGGATGTGGGTGTGGCAGAGCCTGTCCTGGTGTGTGTGTGTGGGTGTCGGTGTGGCAGAGCCTGTCTGTCAGGGTGCATCCAGGCTGCAGAGCTGCATATCTCTGTTTTTCCCTGCCTTTTCTCAGTTCCCATGTTTTGCTGCGGTCCACTCCTGGATTTCCGTATATGCTCTGTCCTGAACCTCTGATTCCTTGATTCCAGTCTGCTCTTTGCTTCACCTTCTGTTTCAGTTATAAGGTGTGTCCCACCCATTTGTTCTGTTTGTCTCAGTCTGCAGTCTAAAGGTATGTCCTTCTCGGTTCTGTGTTTGGACTCAATGTTTGGTTTATCAGTGCTTTCGTATGCAGGGCTTAGTGTTAGGACCCACCGTCATTGGAGTACTTTGGCTTAGTGGTGGGCTAAACATACTATGGCCATATGATGTGACGGAATCTCCAATTGTTATCACTTAGTCCTAGGCTAGTTCCTGTATCCATGTGTGTCTGTCTCTTAAATACCTTGCCCTCCTTCCCTGAATCATCTGAGGAGTTTGGTTCCTCTCTCCTCTCCCCATGTCCCAGTTAAGATGTCCTATCCTTGCTTAATGGAAAAGTGCCCGAGGATTCCGGCTCCTCACTCCTTCCCCTGTGTTCCTTGCCTTGTTCCCCGTCCTTTGTTGTGCCCTGTATCATGCATGTCTTGTCTGGTTATGTTCCTTGCTCTGTCCTCCTTGCTTCCTATGTTTCCATTATATACTCTGCTTAGCTTCCGTACTCCCAGCCTGCAGCATCCTGCACATGATTCCAGTGCTATGTCTCATGCCTGCTCCAGGGTGCCTGCAGGATATCTCCAAGTTCTGCTCTGTTCTGGACTACATCTGCTGCTATGTCAGGGCGCTGGTATGTGGCTGCACAACCCTAGGTGCTCAACACCCGGGTGAGTGCGGTCGCCCTGTACCAGGCCCTGTCCAACTCCACTACTGCACAATACCTCCTGAACTCCATCCTTGGGCGCTCTGGGTCTTTACAGTCGCCTGTATGGACCCGGTTCCTGACACTGTCCTGGTATGTGTGTTTGGGTGTTGGTGTGGCAGAGCCTGCCCTGGTGTATGTGTGTGTTTGGGTGGCAGTGTAGCAGAGCCTGTCCTGGTGTGTGTGTCTGGGTGTCGGTGTGACAGAGCCTGTGTTGGGGTGTGTGTGTGTTTGGTCATTTGTTTCTTGGCACTTAACTTACAGTAGAAATTATTACATTTATACTTAGCCAGAGATCTAATGCCCTCCTGAAGTTGTAGTGACTTCAGGGGACAAAACGTTGAAGGCCCTACTGCTGTCAGGGGGGAGCCCAGGCTGTCAAACGAAGGGCAGGACGCTGCAAGAAGGGCAGGACGCTGCAAGAAGGGCAGGACGCTGCAAGAAGGGCAGGAGGTACCGGTACGTCCATAGAGGATTCTTGGGATGCGTTTTTTGGATGTACCGGTACGTCCATAGGGGACTGAAGGTGCTAAGGTCCACAGTGTTGCGCTTCACAGTGTAAATAAACAAAACAAAAAACAAATCCTACTCCATCTTGGAGACTACCTATACAAAATTATTCTGTACTTTTGGCAATTTATATATATATGTGTGTGTGTTTTTTCAGTGGTATGATTTAATGGTGGAAATTATTAATGGCCCCCCCTGTTTGACTGTGGTATCTTGTGTGCCCCCCCCTATATATTGTTTCTAGAGTCGCTACTGCTTCAAATACTTTCACAGCCACAGTTAAGCTCACAGTAGAGGACTGCATTGGGAGGCGGGTCCCGCGCCAAAAAACTTGCGGGCGGTCTTGCTGGGGTTGCAGGAGCAGACAGTCAGGCACTGTACCTGCGGGTCCCGGTAATCCTGCACAGTCCCGCAAGGCTGCCTTCTCGCTGCTCCCTTACAGTGTCTCCTGTCCTGCTCCGCCCAGAAACAAAACAGAGTCACGTGATGTGACGTCACTTCCTGTGACTCTGCCTTGTTCCTGGGCGGGGCAAGAGAAGAGACGTTGTGAGGGAGCAACTCGAGGGCAGCCTTGCGGGACTGTGCGGGAAATCTGCAGTTCAGGTAAGGAGGCTTGATTGGCCACAAATGTGGCGGGAGCGGGCGGGATTGGCCACAAATGTGGCGGGAGCGGAACACCCACATTGCGGGAGCGGGCAGGATTGGGCAAAAATCAGCGGGAGCGGGATTGAAAAAGCAGTCCTGCGCAGGGCTTTAGCTCACAGGTCTATAATTTCCGGGCAAAGAGTTTGAACCCTTTTTGAATAAAGGAACCACATCTACCTTCCTCCAATCCTCTGGTACAATTGCTAAAGGAAAAGAATCCCGGCAGATTAAAAACAGAGGTACACTTATTTCCATACTTAGTTTCTTAAGTACTTGTGGGTGAATACCGTCAGGTCCTGGAGCTTTGTTTACATTAACTTTCTTTAGTTGCTGCAGCACCTTGTCCTGAGTCATCCAATCATAATTTGTCTGCAAGTTGTTTGCAGTAGTTATTTGCATATCTATTGCCATAGGTTCCTCCTTAATATATACTGAGGAAAAAAGGTTATTTAAAGTTTCTGCTCTTTCCAGGTCCTCGTTAACTAACGCACCCATCTCTGTTTCCAGTGCATTATTGGCCTCCTTATATCTTATATATAGGATGCCTCTGATTTGTCTGAAATAAATGCTTTAAAAGCCATTTTCTTATATTTAATTTCTTGGTTCACTTTCCCACTAAGCCACGTTGGTTTCAATCTGTTTCTTTGGTAATTTACTTCACTTTTATACTATTACTTCAATTTCTATTTAATATACCTTTTAAATAAATGTGATGCTTTTTAACTATTATTTCCAGATAAACTCTTAACGAAAAAGAATATCGATTATCGGCATACTGCTATAAGAACCGAAAACAGAAAACTGAAAGGTCTTTGAAAAAATCTTACCGATTTTAAAAGATTAGACTGGCTTTTAGTATAAAAAAGGCAATATTGATGATGGAAGCTCATTGTACTGGCTGAGGAAGTCATGGACTGACGAAACACGTCCCAGTGAGTCTAATTGAGCACTTTATTGTAATATATTTTATTATTGAGAGTTTTGATTTAAAAAGTATTTAATAAATTGTTTAAAATGTTATATTATGGGGGGCGGAGCGAGCCACGATCCAAGATGGACGCGTAGAGCTTTTGCTCCTCCACTCAGCCCTACAATATGCTTTAATTTGGCACCCAATTTCACATCGCTCCTTCGCCGCTGTCTGTGGCCAGAGAATGTCCGGGAGGCCCCGCAAGTCCACCAAGCAAAAGTCGGTACAGGACTTATTCTTCAAACAGCCCGCGACTCCTGAGCCTCCTGTGCTTTCTCCAGACGACGACGCGAGGCCTCCGGCCGAGATGGCGACGCGGGCCTGCTCCAAGCAAGACTTTGCCGAAATCAAGGACCTTGTGCGCTCGGTGAAGAGAGATCTGATGGATCACATCCATGCAGAAATCGGAGACCTGAAACGCGACATCCACGATATCGGCACCCGCACTGATACACTGGAGCGGTCACACGCCATCCTTCAGCGGGAAAAACGCAAGATGGCGGGCGACATTGAATCCCTACAGCAAGAGGTCCTGGATGCTCAGGAGGACCTGGAAAATAGATCCCGGCGCTCCAATTTTAGGCTGCGGGGGATTCCTTAGACCTACCTCGACCTGACGGAGGTCATCCACTTGATCCTCCACCAACTCCTCCCGCAGTCTGCCCAGGAGGTGCTCCCGGTGGACAGGATCCACAGGGCTCTGCGGCCTCGACCAGGCCCTGCTGAAAAACCCAGAGATGTCATCGTGAAGCTGCGTGATTATACCTTCAAGGAAGAAGTTATGAAGGCGGGGAGATCGACTACGCTCACGCTCGACAACTTCGAGATCCAGGTGTATGCTGACCTCTCACCCAGGACCCTACAGCGATGCAAGCTTCTTAAACCCCTCACAGATCATCTCCGGACGCACTCCATAGCTTATCACTGGAGGTTTCCGTTTGCCTTACAGGTCCACACTGGCGACAGGCAAGGATCTTTGCAGTCCCTTTCGGAAGCCGAGGACTTTCTCAAGACCCTGGATCTACCACCTCTATGTTTGGGCCTGAAACGCAGCAGATGGAGCCCTGATGTCCCCGTCCCAGGAGATTGGCAGGAGGTCCCAGCAAGCACCCCTCCGTGAGGACTCTCGTAATTTGCTGCGCGACGCCACCGTGAGCTATCTGACCTCATAGACTTTTTATTTCTCAAGTTCTGTTTTATTTTACATGTTTTTACTCTGCCTGTTGCCCGTTAGATCGTACCTCTGGTACGCGTCATGTACGATGCGCGGTAGTTGAGGTAGATTTCCTCCCTTTTTTTTTTTATTTATTTTTTCTTTTTCTTTTTCTCCTCCTCCGCTTCCCAGCCTTGTTAGCCGGGGGACGCTCGCGCCCTGTTATGTACACGGAGCTTGCACTGTTACCCGGGCGGTCTGTATGCCCTTTCCTCATTGCACACACACGACATACTAGCGTCCTCTTTTCCGGCAGCCTTTTGCGCGGAGGGGGTGTTTTATTTATTTGTTTTTCTTATCTACACTTCTCTTTACATCCTCATGCACTCGGCTCCCCCGCTCTGCCCGCCTTTGGACTCCTGTGACATGGCTGTGTCTAACCTGCTGGGTTTAGTCTGTCCTCCTGTGCCTTTTCTGCCTGTCCCAGAGCATTTCACACCTTGGCCACTGGGGGGCTCACGTACACCACATCCATACATAAATGCATCTTTTTTTTTCCTCCACTTCTCAGCCCTGTCAGCCGGGGGACGCTCTTCCACACCTTTTGTACCCTATCGTATGCACTGGGCCTGCGCTGCTACACGGGCGACCCAAGCTGTCTGCCTATGACCGCTCCCCTCCTTACGCACTCACACCATATACGCGCCCTCTTTTCCGGCAGCCTCTTGCGCGGTGGGGGTGTTATTATTTATTGTTGCTCTATTTATTTGTTTTTCTGTTTGCACTTCACTATCCACCATTCGGTGCTTCGCTCCCCCACTTTACACGCCGCTGGATCCCGGGGCTTCGGTGCCCGTCCACTGGCATGCCCCGCCTTGTCCACCGGGGGTCTTACACACATCACACTCACGACATCTTCCTTTTTTTTTTTTTTCTTCTTTTTCTTTTTCTCGTCTCTTTTCCCCTCTGCCTTACTATGATACACTCGGTGCCTGGGCAGAAGGTTGTTTATTCCTGTGCATTCATTGTTATTTGTTTATGTTCTTCCATGTGTGGGTGATTGTCCACCGCTAGGGCGGGGTATCCACCTTGATGGTAATGCTGTCTTCTACCCCCGTGCGACCGTTACTGGTCGAGTTACAGCCTGATGGCTCTTCCCCCGGGCAGTTCCTGGTGGGAGGTTTAGTCAGGGTTCAGAGCTGTATTTTCCCTGGGACATGTGTCCACGATGTGTTCTCCTGTCTTTCTCGTGCCTTATTTTACAAGAAAAATGAAAAACACCCTCACGTGTCTGAAGTGAAAATAATAATATATATATACTCCCCACAGGTTCCGCAGCTCCCAAAACAACACTCCTCACAAGTGTATCACAACAGTATATCGAAAAAGGGGCACATGGACATGTGGAGAAAAATAACAATACAATAGTGTAGCAAGTTCAAAAAAATATCTGTGTAGTGAATATATATTGCACTCACAAGAGTAACTGGTAATAGAGGCTCATCAGATAGCGACTGTTCTTTATAAATCCTGTAATGTAGATAAAAAACCGCCAATGGTGCAGTATAGTAGAAGATATATTTAATAAGAAAAAACTGGATAAACTCACAAGTAAGTTGGCACAACAGGAATGTTATGCTAAAAGCGCAATGTAGAAACAAGCATCCAGCAAAATAAGAAATATCCGTATGGAAAAGATCTCTCAAAACGCGTTTCACCAAACTCGTTGGCTTCTTCAGGAGCAAAATACAGATATTACACAAATAAAACAAAGCAAAATAAAGCTGCAGTCTATACATCCTCGTCCGTTTGTCCCATTTTTGAAGGTTCCCGGTGGTGTTCCAGCCCAATCACGTCCTCGAGCGATTACATCATCGCGTTATCACGCATTGACGCGATCACGCTACTTCCATCATCCCGGCGTGGTCGCACATCAACGTAGTCGCGTCGTTATACGTATTTCACCACTCCCTCACGGCTCGACTTGCATCTTTGTTCCTCCACAACTTGTTTAATAAAGGTAATTCAAAAAGACGAAGGAGTGCTTCCTTTATCTTTCAACTTTTACTTTAAAGGATTCCGGACGTCTCGGGCATAGATGTTTAAACGGACACCCCGGGTAAAGACAAAGACAGTAAATAAACATATTTAAAACGAAACAATGTATGTGTGTTTAATGACCAGTGTATTAGAACCAAGAAAAAGGTAAGTAGAAATATGAATGTAAACCAATAAAGAATGAGATGAGGATTAAAAATAGAGACAGACAAAGGGGAATATCAAAAAGGAATTCATTAAACGGTGATTAGGACAATAATATATATAATAATAATATAATCCATATAAATTAGTTGTGTAGAGTAGTAAATATATATATGTAAATGAATAATGAAATATATATGTATGTGTGTAATTAAATATATATTAAATATGTATAAATATATATATATAAATATGTGAATAATGTATATAAATAAGTAATAAAATATATGTAAAATAAATATAAATAATATATGTATGTAAGTATATAAATAATGTAATTAAAATGTATATATGCATATAATGTATAATGTATCAAAAAACCTAACATTAACCCTACTCCTAACCCTAACTCTAAACCTATCATTAACCCTAACCCTGATTCTAACACTAACTCTAACCTAAAAAACTAACCCTAACCCTAACACTAACCCTAACCCTAATCTTAACCCTAACCCTAACCCTAACGCTAACCCTAACCCTAATAATGATAACAAAATAATAAAAAATAATGAATTAAATAAAAATAAAAAATAAATAAAAATAAAATAAAAATAAAGAATAAATAAAAATAAATATAAATAAGAAATAAAAATAAATAAAAATAAATATGAAAATCAAAATCAAAATGTAATGTATGTCACTTACCTGGCTGCCGGTGCTTCTGGGTCCTCGGACCGGCAGCCGCCGAGGAGAAGAGGGAGACCTCCCACCGTGTCGCGGCAGCCGCAGCCGCCACGGAGAAGAGGGAGACCTTCCTCCTTACCGCAGCAGCTGCAACCGCCGCGGAAAAGAGGGAGACCTCCCGCCTTACCGCATCAGCCGCAACCACCGCGGAGGAGAGGGAGACCTCCCGCCTCTTCGAGACAGCCTCCGCCGCCGCGAGGAAGGGGAAGACCTCACAGTTCCTCTCGTCAGTCGCCCTCTGCTGGAGCCAGGTCCGGTCCTGCCGCATGCACGCGGTCCTCTGCACGCCACCTAGTGGCGCCAGCCGGTACTACCGCTCCTTTAAGGATTTTACGATCCGCCAATCCCAAGATGGCCGCGAACCGGAAGTGATGTAACGGCACTTTGAAATTTTGGCGGGAATTTGGTAATTGATGCCTGGACTTCCTCTGC
Organism: Spea bombifrons; assembly: GCF_027358695.1. Classification (NCBI taxonomy): domain Eukaryota; kingdom Metazoa; phylum Chordata; class Amphibia; order Anura; family Pelobatidae; genus Spea; species Spea bombifrons. The sequence goes on along the minus strand of NC_071089.1, from coordinate 42,939,155 downwards.
CTATTTAAGAGCCTCAGAAACCTTCCTGCCTTGCCTTCTGATGGTTGTACCTATCTTGTATAGTGTCATCTCAGTACGCGTTCCTGTTTGATTTCCCATTACCGACCCGGTTTGTTCCTGTTTCTGATTCCTGGCGTTTGACTCTGGCTTACCCTGCAACGATCCTGACTTCTGGCTTCCTGACCTCGGCTTACCCTGCAACGATCCTGACTTCTGGCTTCCTGACCTCGGCTTACTCATTGGCTGTTCTGTACTGGACTCTGTTGTTCTGTCTATTGGACTTGCACACGCTGTTCTACCTGATTACAGGTTCTACCTGACGCTGTGCGTGACAGAATCAGAAGGCCAATATGAGACCTGCATCGGTAGGACAGCAGAGCTCTACGGAGGATCGTCTGGATGGGATGGATCACCGTCTGGATCAGTTTGCCCAAGCCCTCCAGACGTTGCTGCAACGCACCGATCCAGCGCTACAAGGTCCTTCGTCTATTGCAGTCGACTACGGCAACATGGGCTCTACGCCAAACTGGAGAAATGCGAGTTCGAGGTACGCAAGGTCTTGTTTTTGGGGTATGTCATTTCTCCGGAGGGTTTTGAGATGGATCCTTCCAAAGTACAAGCTATCAAGGATTGGCCGCAGCCTGTGGGTCTGAAACCATTACAGCGCTTTCTGGGATTTGCCAACTATTACAGGCGTTTTATCAGAGACTATTCTAAGATCGCTGCTCCTCTGACGGCTCTGACCAAGAAAGGGGCCACTACCATCGAATGGCCACCCGCTGCCGTCTCCGCTTTTGACCGGTTGAGGGAGAGGTTTACTACTGCTCCGGTACTGCGACATTCGGATCCCCTTCTACCGTTTGTTCTGGAAGTGGATGCCTCAGAGACGGGCGTGGAGGCTGTCCTATCCCAGAGGGCCTCGTATATCGGTCCATTACACCCGTGTGGATTTTTCTCCAGGAGATTTTCTTCCGCGGAGAGGAATTAGGACATCGGCAACAAGGAATTGTTGGCGGTTATTCTTGCCCTGGAGGAGTGGCGACATCTACTGGAGGGGGTACAAGTTCCTACTTTGATCTTAACGGATCATAAGAACCTACAGTACATCGAGACCACAAAATGTCTCAATCCTCAGCAAGCAAGATGGTCCCTGTTCCTGTCACGATTTCCCTTTGTTTTGACCTACCGTCCAGGATCCAAGAATGTCAAAGCTGACGCTCTCTCACGCATGCACACGTTTCCTGAAGAGGAGTGTCACGAACCCGAGGCAATTGTTCCTGCGACCAAGGTCATGGCTGCTGTCTGACTTACCTGTCATACTCCCCTGTTGGATCGTATTGCCAGTATGCAAACTCAAGCTCCGGTGTATCTACCAGCTGGTAAATTGTTTGTTCCTGTTCGTTTCCGGTCTCGAGTCCTCCGTCTTTCTCATGGTTCCAGGACGGCGGGACATCCAGGAATTACACGCACTAAGGAGCTCGTGTCCAGAACTTTTTGGTGGCCGAATTGGGTCAAGGACACTGTCCTATTCGTCCAGTCCTGTACCAAGTGTGCAGCTAACAAGTCTTCCAAGAGACGACCGGCCGGCCTGTTGCGTCCTCTGCCTCTTCCTTCGACTTCGTGGACGCACATAGCCATGGACTTTATTGTGGACTTACCCAACTCCAGAGGTCATACTGTTATACTTATGGTTGTTGATCGCTTTTCCAAAATGGCTCATATGATCCCGTTGAAGAAATTGCCCTCTGCTGCCATGTTGGCCGAAGTTTTTATACGTGAGATCGTCCGTCTCCATGGATTACCCACCGAGATTGTCTCCGACCGAGGTTCACAATTCGTAGCACGCTTCTGGCGTGAATTTACTAAGGCCTTGGGCATTACTCTGGCATTCTCGTCCGCGTATCATCCACAGTCCAACAGAGCAGCGGAGAGGGCTGATCAACACTTGGAGCAATATTTACGCCTGTTTGTCAATAACCACCAGGACAATTGGGTTAATCTGCTACCCTTCGCTGAGTTTGCCCGCAACAACTCCGTACAAGAGTCCACTGGAGTGTCGTCATTCTTCTGTTTGTATGGTCTGCATCCACAGTCCTTTCCCGGAACGTTTCCTGCCTCTACGGTTCCAGAATTACAGGAGAGATTGGCTTCCATACGGTCCACGTGGTCTTCCGTACTAGAGACTTTGCAACGGGCGGGCAGGCGTCAGGAGCATCAGGCAAATAAAAGACGCTCCAGTGCTCCTGCGTATTTGCCTGGAGAGAAGGTCTGGTTGTCTACCCGGCAGGGGCGGGCTGGGCCGGGGGGCAGGGGGGCAATTGCCCCCCAGGTCGCCCTGAATCTACATTAAATGGCCGCGCGGCCGCCCATTTAAGCGGCCGATTCGGCCACACCAGCGCCGTCTTTAACGCCCGCAGCATCCGCGGTAGGCCGGCCGAGCTGGCCGGCACACCGAAAAGCTGCCGATGTGGCTGTGACTCTTAAAGCGGCCAGCTTTAAGAGTCACAGCCACATCGGCTGCAATGGTTAATCATTAAGCGGCCATAAGACACGCTGGCCGCTTTAAAATCATTAAGCGGCCAGCGTGCCTGCACAGTGCCGCCCAGTGTCCTGTGTGACTCCGCCCCCTTGAGCGGCACGTCACATAGTCAATGTGATGGGCCGCTCAAGGGGGCGGAGTCACACGGAACAGCTCCTCGTGACAGCTAGAAGAGCACGTTGGAGCACAGGAGCAGTGAAGGATGCGGCAAAAATGTAAGTATTAAAAAAATAGTTGGAGTAATAGGCGGAAGGGGAGCCATATTCAAGGGGGGGCTGCATTGGGACAACAATTAAATGCAAAATGGGGGTGGCTATACACAAAGGTGGTGGGTGGGGGGCTGGGTTTAAATTACATGGATCAGTCATTAACAATTCAAAGACACAATACACAAGGGAGGGGGCTGGCTGGGGACATCACATAAATAAATACACAAGGGTGTTGGGCATAATGTACAAAGGGGGCTGGCTGTGGGCACAAAGCCACATGGGGCAATACAGAAGGGGCATAATGTACAAAGGGGTCTGGCTGGGGAAACAAATCCACATGGGGCAATACACAAGGGTGTGGGGGGAAATACATTAAAACCAAAGGGGGGGGGGCTGGCTGGGCTGGGCATCAATACACAAGGGGGAAAAACAAACAAACAACAAACCATTGTGGAAAGCATTTTGGATGTGGGTGTCAGTGTCGCAGAGCCTGTCCTGGTGTGTGTGTGTTTGGATATCGGTGTGGCAGAGCCTGTCCTGGTGTCTGTGTGTTTGGCTGTCTGTGTGGCAGAGCCTGTCCTTGTGTGTGTTTGGGTGTCGGTGTGGCAGAGCCTGTCCTGGTGTCTGTGTGTTTGGCTGTCTGTGTGGCAGGGCCTGTCATGGTGTGTGTGTGTGTTTGGGTGTCAGTGTGGCAGAGCCTGTCCTGGTGTGTGTGTCTGAGTGTCGATGTGACAGAGCCTGTCCTGGTGTGTGTTTGGATGTTGATGTGGCAGAGCCTGTCCTGGTGTCTGTGTGTTTGGCTGTCTGTGTGGCAGGGCCTGTCATTGTGTGTGTGTGTTTGGGTGTCAGTGTGGCAGAGCCTGTTCTGGTGTGTGTGTCTGGGTGTCGGTGTGGCAGAGCCTGTCCTGGTGTTTGTGTTTGGGTGTCGGTGTGGCAGAGCCTGTCCTGGTGTGTGTGTTTGGGTGTCGCTGTTGCAGAGCTTGTACTGGTGTGTGTGTGTTTGGGTGTCGGTGTTGCAGAGCTTGTACTGGTGTCAGGGCAGGCTGTTTGGGGACAAAATTGGCTCACCCTGGGCTGTTTGGGGACAAAGTTGGCTCACTCTGGACTGTAATTTGTTAATGTTATCTTGGTGCTGGTCGGGTTCTATGTGGGCAGTGTGGACACCAGGGCTGGCTTTGGGGGTGTGCATCCTGTGATCTATGCCTGTAATTTAGGGGGTTTTATCTGTACCTTTAATGCTTAGTTGTTATGTTATTTCCAGTTGATCTGGACCTGCAAAGCTGGGTTTGTGTGTTATTCTGCTATGCTATGTTTGCATACATTATTTATGTATACCTGCAAATACAGAGTTTGTATTTCTTATTCAGTTGATCTATACATGCACGTGCTGTTTACATGTGTTGTTTATTTGATCTATACCTGAACTACCGGGACTAAGTAAAACAGAGGTGTGGCTTAGTGAATGAGGGACAAAGGGACTCTGGGGATAATTACAGGCAGGGGCCCAAGGAAATGCCTAGGGTCCAATTTTTCCATATTTACATTTTATTTTGTTACAAAGATTAGCTGTTTTTTAATGTATTAAACATCATTTTTTTTACTCCCAGTCCCATCACATTACATCAATATGCGCTAGAAAATCAGGAAAAGATGGGCATGTATAGTGGGCTGATTCGGTGGCGCAACGGGCCACTTGACTAGACTTGCCCCCCAGGCCTTAGGCTGCCAGCCCTCCCCTGCTACCCGGTACCTCAAACTCAGGGTTCCTTCCATGAAGTTGGCTCCACGTTTTATTGGTCCTTTTCCTATCATTCGTCGGATCAATCCCGTAGCCTACGAACTTCTCTTACCTCGTACTCTTCGGATTCCTCGAGTCTTTCACGTTTCGCTCCTGAAGCCTCTGGTGTGTAATCGATTCACTACCACAAGACCGACTGCTGCGGGGACTTCTGGTACAGATCCACCTCGGCGTTGTCCTCAGATGATTCTGGCCACTCGCAGACAACAGGGGAGCGTGCAGTATCTGATCCACTGGAGAGGTCTTGGTCCTGAGAGTCGCTCCTGGGTACCCGCTGCTCGTCTCAACGCTCCTCGTCTGGTACGGGTCTTCCTCGCCAGAAGACGGGTTGGTCTTGCCAAGGGTCGTCCAGTGGCCGCCCCTTCGAGGGGGGGTACTCTCACTTACCTGGCTGCCGGTGCTTCTGGGTCCTCGGACCGGCAGCCGCCGAGAAGAAGAGGGAGACCTCCCACCGTGTCGCGGCAGCCGCAGCCGCCACGGAGAAGAGGGAGACCTCCCGCCTTACCGCAGCAGCTGCAACCGCCGCGGAAAAGAGGGAGACCTCCCGCCTTACCGCAGCAGCCGCAACCACCGCGGAGGAGAGGGAGACCTCCCGCCTCTTCGAGACAGCCTCCGCCGCCGCGAGGAAGGGGAAAACCTCGCGGTTCCTCTCGTCGATCGCCCTCTGCTGGAGCCAGGTCCGGTCCTGCCGCATGCACGCGGTCCTCTGCACGCCACCTAGTGGCGCCAGCCGGTACTACCGCTCCTTTAAGGATTTTACGATCCGCCAATCCCAAGATGGCCGTGAACCGGAAGTGACGTAACGGCACTTTGAAATTTTGGCGGGAATTTGGTAATTGATGCCTGGACTTCCTCTGCCTATTTAAGAGCCTCAGAAACCTTCCTGCCTTGCCTTCTGATGGTTGTACCTATCTTGTATAGTGTCATCTCAGTACGCGTTCCTGTTTGATTTCCCGTTACCGACCCGGTTTGTTCCTGTTTCTGATTCCTGGCGTTTGACTCTGGCTTACCCTGCAACGATCCTGACTTCTGGCTTCCTGACCTCGGCTTACCCTGCAACAATCCTGACTTCTGGCTTCCTGATCTCGGCTTACTCATTGGCTGTTCTGTACTGGACTCTGTTGTTCTGTCTATTGGACTTGCACACGCTGTTCTACCTGATTACAGGTTCTACCTGACGCTGTGCGTGACAATGTATAGGAAAAATGAAAGTGTAATTAAAAATAGGTAATAAAATGAGATATATTTAAAAATAGGATGTATTTAAAAAATATAGATGTATATATAAAAAAATTAAATGAATGTAAAAAATATGGAATAAGAGTTTAAAAAATATAAATATATAGAAAATATATGAAATATATAAATATATTAAAATCGATATAAAAATGTAAATAAATAGGTTAGAAATATATGTGATACAGTATGTACAAATGAATATTAAAAAATATGAATATATAAAATGTATATAAATGAGTTTATAATAAAAGAAAAAAATCTATATATTTAAATGAATGTTAATATGTCCAATTCAACATTTAAACCTTCCTTTTTGTAGGTTTGAAATTTATATATCCACTCAGTCTCTCTTTTACTTAACATTTCTTTAATATCGCCACCTCCCCAATGGGGAGATACCATATCTATCCCCACCATCTTAAAATCAGGGAGGGAGAATTTATCACAATTAACACAGTGTTTGGGGACACTGTGTTTGAGATTTTTGTTTCTTATTCCCCCCAAATGTTCCAGACCCCTTATTTTTAATTCTCTTGATGTGCGGCCTATATATTAAATGCCGCACTTACATTCTGAAAGATAAATGACGTTTTTTGTTTTACAATGAATAAAATGTCGAATTTCATATTCTTTTTTTGTAATTGTGCATTTAAATGTGGTCATCTTTTTATCTTGTAGATTACATGTCTTGCAAAATTTACATACCCCACATCGGTGGAAACCTAGAGGTTTTTGTGCTAAAAAATGTTCTTCCGTTTGAATTCTCGGAAGAGCACTAGGTGCTACAATATTTTTCAAATTATTCAATTTTTTATATATAATTTTTGGTTCCTCCGGTAAGTGGTTTTGTAGAATGTTATCTCCCTGTAATATAGGCCAACATTTTTTTGATGGCGCTCTTAATTTGTGCCGCTCTATCATTGTATTGGGTAAAAAAAGCAAAATTAAAATCCATATTCTCTTGTGATTTTTCTTTATTTAGTAACAAGTCACCTCTCTTTATATTTTTAACTTGTGTGAAACTGTCTGTTAGTAATTTTTTAGGAAAATTTCTTTCTTCGAATTTCTTAATTAAATGTTGACTTTGTGACATAAAATCCTTGTCTTGTGTACAATTTCTGCGAATCCTCGCTAATTTTCCTTTCGGAATGTTTTTAAGCCATTGCGGATGGTGACGGCTAGAAAAGTCGATGAAGCCGTTTCCGTCGGTTGGTTTGAAGAAAGTTTTAGTGTCTATTTTTTCATCTGTTACACCAATTAAAGTGAGGTCCAAAAAATCAATTTGTTTTTAATTTATATTCGAAGTAAATTTTAAATTATAATTGTTTTTGTTGATATGTACTAAAAATTTATCTAGATCCTCCATTGATCCATTCCAAATAATTAAGACGTCATCAATGTAGCGTTTCCAGAGGACCAGATTTGCACCAAACGGGTTATTAGTCCAGATGTTGTTGGACTCCCAATCTGCCACATATAAATTGGCGTAGCTTGGTGCAAATCTGGTCCCCATGGCCGTTCCACATTTTTGCAAATAAAATTGTTTGTCAAATAAGAAATAGTTGTGAGTAAGGATAAAACGGATACACTCCAAAATAAATTCACTTTGTTTATGGTCCATTTTTTCATCTGTGTCAAATACCCTTTCAATTGCTTTAATCCCTTGTTCGTGTGGGATTACAGTGTACAAAGAGGCTACATCCACCGTAGCCCAAATATATTTTTCTGACCAGATGATATTTTCCACAATATTTGATATGTGTATAGTGTCCTTAACATACGAAGGAACAGATGTTACAAATTTTTGTAGAAAATAATCCACATATTGTGACACATTATTCGTAAGAGAATCAATCCCACTAATTATTGGACGACCAGGGGGATTTTTAGGGTCTTTATGGACTTTAGGTAGAAAATAGAATATAGCAATTTTTGGAAACTTGATATTTAAAAAGTCAAACTCCTTCTTATTTAAGATGTTATTATTCTTGCCTTCCAATAATAATTTATATAATTCATTTTGAAATACTTTTGTAGGGTTATCTTTCAATTTCTCATATGTACTTTCATCATTCAGCAACCTGTATGATTCATTCATATAATAAATTCTATCTAATATAGCTGTGGCCCCCCCTTATCAGCAGCTTTAATGACAATTTGTTTATTTTCTTTTAAAGTTTTTAGACTTTCTTATTGTCATTCTCAAATTTGCTGAACTCTTTAAGGAGCATATCAGAAAAAACTTCCAAATGCTCACCCTTACTTTGTTGGGGAAAAAAAAGCAGATTTAGGTTTAAACCCAGTATGAATAAAAGGATCTATCTTATCACTACAGTCAATACAATCATTATCTTTCTTCAGAAAAAACTTTTTTATAGTTAATTTTCGGACATATTTTTGAACATCTATAAACAGGTTAAAATTGTTTGGACCCCTATTTGGGGCAAACTTTAAACCTTTATTTAACAAAGATTATTCTGCTGAGTTTAAGTGATGTGCTGATAGATTCATTATTTCGTTTTTAGGGGTACTCTCAAGTTTTAATAATTTTCCCTTTCCTCTATGTCCTCTTGATATCTTAGGGTTTTTCTTTTCTTTATTGGGGAGCAGGTTGTCGTTGGAAATTTCAATTCGTGGTCTATGCGTGAATGGTGTGTTTGATCCCTCAATATAGGCCTTCTTTTTGGGGATGGCCCCCTGGATAAAAAAGCCTTGTTAAATTCATTGGGGGCCTGAGACCTATTTCTAGTCATAATGGGTGATCGGATAGGCGAGGAATCTGATTTTCTCTTTGGAGTTAATTTCATAGATGTTCTAGTACTTTCTCTTGGTTCTCTAGTATATTGACTAAATACAGGTCTATAATTTCTGTATTGTCGTTCTATATGATTTTCCCCAGAAGTTCTAAATGTAGAATTCTGGGAATATTGTCCATTATTTCTATTCTCATAGTGTGTGTATTGTTAGGGTTAGTTTTTTAGGTTAGAGTTAGTGTTAGAATCAGGGTTAGGGTTAGGGTTAATGATAGGTTTAGAGTTAGGGTTAGGAGTAGGTTTAATGTTAGGTTTTTTGATACATTATACATAATATGCATATATACATTTTAATTACATTATTTATATACTTACATACATATATTATTTATATTTATTTTACATATATTTTATTACTTATTTATATACATTATTCACATATTTATATATATATATTTATACATATTTAATATATATTTAATTACACACATACATATATATTTCATTATTCATTTACATATATATATATTTACTACTCTACACAACTAATTTATATGGATTATATTATTATTATTATATATATTATTGTCCTAATCACTGTTTAATGAATTCCTTTTTGATATTCCCCTTTGTCTGTCTCTATTTTTAATCTTCATCTCATCTCATTCTTTATTGGTTTACATTCATATTTCTACTTACCTTTTTCTTGGTTCTAATACACTGGTCATTAAACACACATACATTGTTTTGTTTTAAATATGTTTATTTACTAAACGTAAAAACGGCGTTAGTGTTTTCCTGAGAGCCTCGATGGGATTCCAGTGTGCAGACGTTTTGCGTGACAAGTGGGGCCGTTACCTTCTTTTATCGGGACTTTTACACAATAAACCAGCAGTCATCCTCAATGTTTACGCCCCGTCGACTCAGTCGACCTCCTTTTATCATCAGCTCTCGAATCTTCTCCTGCCGTTCCGCAACCACATGCTTATTGTAGGAGGTGATTTTAACACGTATGGGGACGCTTTCGTTGACCGGAGGGGTGCGACTGTGCGGCAGGGCTCTTCTCCAGCCTCTAAACAACTCAGAGACTTTGCTAAGACGGCGGCGCTTGTGGATATTTGGCGGCTTCACCACCCTAAGGACCTGGACTTCACCTTCTTCTCTCACCCCCACAGCTCTTACACGAGGATAGACTACATTTTCCTCAGTCAGAATCTGGCCCCGGCGGCCCATGCTTCGCGGATTCACCCCATCTCCTGGTCCGATCACGGCGCAGTGGAATGCTCCTTCTGCCCTAAAGACTGGACACCGGGAGCGCACCTGGCGCCTTGACGAATTCTTGCTTACGGACCCGGGGGTGCTGGGCGAGATCGTCTCCGACATCACGGAGTTTCACCGCTTCAATGACACTCCGGGCACTGACCCGCAGCTCCTTTGGGTTACTCATAAAGCCTTTGTCTGTGGCTCGTTCCTCCGCATCGCGGCCAGGAAGAAAAAGCTGCGGCGCCATGCCATAGACTCCCTCACTGCTAAACTTTCCTCACTAGAACAGGTCCACAAACGGATACTGGACCCCACTGTTCTCCGAGAAATTATTCAACTGCGGGGCGAATTAAACGTCCTTTTCGGCAACAACGTTCTACACTCCCTGAACCATACCAAGCAAAAATTCTTCGAGTCCGCTAATAAACCTGACGCTATGTTGGCGCGCCGGTTACGTTCCCAGAGGTAGTCACAGAATATCCATAAAATCATTGACTCTGCCGACACTCATTGGGTGTCACCTAAAGACATTGCTCAACAATTTGCGCTCTTTTACGGCTCTCTGTACGACGGCAACAAGGCCCCCAGGAACCGCTCCGGGAGTGATTACATTTGCCGCTTTGTTGACTCGCTGCCCGCCCCGAAACTCTCTGACCAGCAGGTTGAACTTTTAAATCAAGAAATTTCGGAGGACGAGCTCCTCGCTGCCATCTCCAGTGTAAAGTCAGCCAAGGCTCCGGGACCGGATGGCCTCCCGGGCTCCTACTATAAGAAATTTAAGGCGCAACTTCTGCCGCAGCTGCTACGTCTCTTCAATTCCTTCCTGGGGGGATCTATCCCCAAGCCTGAAATGCTGCAAGCTAAAATTATTGTTATCCACAAGGAGGGGAAAGACCCCTCTAGATGCGGCAGTTACAGGCCCATCTCGCTCATCAACGCGGATGTAAAGCTTTACGCTAACGTTCTGGCCACTCGCCTGGGCAAAGTCATCGCCTCTATCGTCCACCCCGACCAAGTCGGCTTCATCCCGCATCGAGAAGCACCTGATAACATCCAGCGCACGGTTGATCTGATTGAACTGGCGACACTCACCCACCAACCGACTATGTTGCTTGCGCTCGACGCCGAAAAGGCGTTCGACAGGATAGACTGGGCTTACATGTGGGAAACCCTGAGCTGGTTCGGCTTCCACGGCAATATTTTACGGGGTATCCGCGCTCTCTACGACGGCCCAACGGTTCTCTCAGATTTCGGGCTACAAGATCAATACCGCTAAATGTGAGGCCTTAAACGTGAGGCCTTAAACGTCAATTTGGATGCTGGGGTGCAACAGACTATAGCCATGTCCTTCCCGTTCCAGTGGAAACCATCGTCGCTTAAATACCTGGGCATTAATCTTACCAACAGCCCCCAGACGCTTTATGCTGCAAACTACCCCCCGCTCCTGTTGTTGCTACGTCAGGATCTTCGGCAATGGTCGCAGTACCACATTTCCTGGCTGGGCCGGATCTATGCGGTCAAAATGAATACACTACCACGTCCGCTGTACTTGTTTCGCGCCCTGCCAATTGCTGTCAACACCCGCGACATCGACTCGTTTCAGTCGTGCATATTCCAGTTCATATGGAACGGTAGGCGGGCCAGGATCAACCGGCACACAATGTACTTGCCTAAGGAGCGGGACGGCTTGGCGGTCCCATGCCTTCGCCTTTATTATCTGTCCGCCAGACTTTCGCAGATGGAATCCTGTTCTTTCCCGGCTGGCACACTGCCCTGGATTGACATTGAACGCCTCTGTTTACCTGACCATCAGCTCCAGTTATGCTTGTGGCTTGGCCGCGATCGGTTGCCGGGCCCCCCTCTTCTGTCCACTATGCAGACGTCCTACTCTCTCTGGAAGAAAGCCAGATTTAAGTACCAGTTGCGGGGACGTGTGTCCCAACTGACCCCATTGTTCTTTAGCCCCCTCTTCTCGGATAGTGTGGATACCCGACGATTTCAGTGGTGGATCGAGGCGGGCCTGTGTAGACTGGGTACCTTGGTGCGTAGAGGGCGAATACTTACCTTTGCGGAGTTGCTTGAACATAGTCGCATCCCCCAGGCCGAGAGGTTTCGATACCTACAAATCAGACATTTTGTGCACACTCTCCTATGTGAAGCCGGGGTCTCCGAGCTGACCCTCTTTGAACAGAGATTTCTTACCCGCCGCAGGCTACGGGGCTCTATCTCTTTTCATTACTCGTACCTCGTGGCCAAGACATACGTCTCTCCCCCGCCCTATCGGGCACGCTGGCATGCCGCCCTTCAACGCACCTTCGAGGATGATGACTGGTGCAGAGCGGCGACTAACACACATCACCTTACTGTTAACACAGTTATCAGAGAGCGGTCTTACAAGGTTATTGCCCACTGGTATCTCTCGCCGGTGCGGCTTTCCAAACTTTGCCCCACTTCCGACGCCAACTGCTTTCGCCACTGTGGCGATGTAGGCACTTATCTCCACGCCTGGTGGTCCTGCCGCTTGTCCTGCCTATCTGGTCTAAGTTTTTCCGGGATCTCTCGACGGCATTGGGCACTCCGGTGACTGCTTCCCCCCAGACGGCGCTACTGAACATGGATGTGTCGACGATGCAGCTGTCTGCTCCTGGGCGTAAACTAGTACATCGGATTTGTGCCGCTATTAAACAGGCCCTGGCCAGGAGGTGGAAGGGAGCCCCTCCAACCGCTGATGAAATTCAGTCCAACATTTGGCATATTATCTCTATGGAAAGGATTACGGCTAAACTTCATGATGAGATGCAGAAATTCTCCGATATTTTGGGACCAACTGTCTTGCCGTTGGTGTCCCTCTGACTCACCGTTGGTGTGGAGGCCTCTTCTATTGGGAACGTTTTTTTTGTTTTTTTTTCTCTCTTCTTCCCCGCTATCTCTTGGTGCTCTGTCCTCCCTTCCCTCCCCCTCCCCTGGTTGCGGCGCCGCCTGATGGCTCTGCTGCACTGCACGAGCACTATCGGTATAAAAAAAAAAAAAAACTGAAAATACTGTCGACTACTGTTTATTCAGGTTTCTTTATTTTTCTGCTCTGTACATGTATCTGCCGTACTGGTCATGTTTATATGTACCATCTCTTAATGCTATACCATGGGTGCCTTTAACCTTTTTGAAGTCCTTTTCATTCTCTTATGGGCCCTGATGGCTGTTTCATGCCTGGCTGTTTGTTTATATCTCTCTTACACCATTCGCTGTATTGATGTCGACACCAATAAACACAGCCTTAAGAGTGTCCAACTTATGCTTTATGAGCCTAAATTTTAATTTGGCTCTGAATATGGTAAGCAGGCTGCATTTGGGTTTCACAATTTTATTTGATGCAGTGAAAATAAAGTGCTCTCTGTATTAATCTGTTCTTCAATTAAGTTGAAGAATTTAAGTGTTTTTTCATGGTAATTCATCCCTCAGAGACGTAACCATGTTTGAATACTTAGATAGAAAAACAAAGGATAGTGCAATAATGTTTGGTAAATAATGATTCATAACTTTCACTCACATTTTAAGTGAGCAGTGAGGGTTCACAGAGGGTTATCTCTCTTATGGGAACACTATATGTACACCTGGCCATTACACCAACAGGGACTTTTATGACATTGCATTCTAAATACAGATTTTTTCAACCATGTCTTTATGGCCCTTGCTTGGTGCGCTGGGGCACAGTCATGGTTAGAGTAGAAAATGGTCTTCCGCAAACTTTTCCCGCAATGTTGGAAACATAGCATTGTCCAAAACGTCTTGGCATGTCCCCTTCAGCTCACAAATGCTCTACTGATTAAATGGGCGAAAATTCCCACAGAAACTCTCCAAAATCTTGTGAAAAAGCCTCCCCAGAAGAGCAGAAGCTGTTATAGCTGCAAAGGGGAAGCAACTACATATTAATGTCTACGTATTTAGAATGTGATGTTATCAAAGTCTTTGCTGGTATAATAGTCAGATGTCCCAAAAAAAAATAGCTGAGTCTAGCAGTTGTGAAACTGTCCTCCATCTAAGACTCCCGACATGTCAAACGTGGTCAAATGCACCCATGCACACAGGAACACATCCACAAACTTAAACACTTAACATACATACACATACAAGCACACAATAACATACACACATACAATTATACCCAAAAACATTCCCACACTAATATACTGTGACAGAAAGGCCGGTACAGTAGTGGATGGGCGGTATATAATTGTGTAATGGGTCCCTGGGGTGGAGTATCCAGAAGAGCAGGGTGGGCTGGTGCTCCAACAGTTTTTAAAAACCAGACCAGGATTTACAGGTGACCAAGTACTGCTCACCTGGTCTAATCAGGATTTAAAAAGCCCAGCTTGGTTCAATTCACTATCTCTTCTTATTGCCAGCCAAGAGAGCTGCTGGACAAAAAGATTTGCTGAATTCAGCTGCTGAATTGAAGAAAATAAAAATTTAAATTCTATCTGGATCTGGAATTGGCTTTTATATTACCCTAGAAGACAAGTGATTCTGAAAGATCTCTGACTAACTCCTTGTGCTTCAAAGGACGTTCAGTTACAATACCTAGAAAGATGCCTACAGTTACACACTTGAAAACACACTAACATACCCATAAAAACAGATGTGCACATTAACATACCCACAAACATACGCTATCATACCAAGAAACACATTCAAACACACATCATTGACCCTGCCTACCCCTAGATTTAACACATGGCGCTTTGTATTAGTGATGCCCAGGGCCAGCCCTAGACCAAGTGGCACTCTGGCAATATTCTCTTGTGCCCAAATGCACTTTAATTCATTTTAACCAGGAATAGGCCTGGAGATTTTTCATGGAGGACAGTTTCATAGCTGCTAGACTCCGCTAAGGACATTATAATTTAAAACAATAATAATACTGCCCCTGAGTTAAAAGTGTGTTACAGGGAATCATTCTCTTCCCTTTAAGTACGACAGGCCTGCCCTTACACACATATACACACATACACTGCTCTTACTCATGCTTGCCCACAAACACACACATTGCACTTGCCTGCACATATATACACATATGCACTACCCTTATACATGCCTGTCCACACATACATAAAATGCCTCCCCATAAACATAAATATACAGATACATACACATAAACATTGCCCATATATACACACATATAGACAATGCTTTTATACACCCACATATGCCTGCCCTTACACACACACACACACATAAACATTGTCCATATACATACCTCACCATATACCTCACCATATGTATATGCACCCCCTTAATCTACCCCTTCTTTCTCCCCGTCAGATCGCCTCTTCTTTTTTCCACATCAAATAGCCCTTCCACATCAGACACCCCTTCTTTCTCCCCATCAAACACCTATACCACATGTTTTCAACATCTTTTACCTTTCTCTTCTTCCTTTCTGCTTTCTCCTCCTTGTCTTGACGTGCAAGTTTCTTGGTGTACTGCATTCAACCATGCAAGTCATTGCAACCTACCTTACTAATCACAAATAAAAGTCATAAAAGGTGTTTTTGTTTTTTTTTTAATTTCACCATGTTTTTTTTATCTTTTATAGTAAATAAGACAATATGATCAAAATAATGGTATCTGAAGAAAGCCCATCTTGTCCTGAAAAAAACCCAATATATAAACATGTGTGGGTACACTAAATGGGTGAGGAGAAAATTACAAGCACCACAAAAGTGTTAAAACAGCCTCGGTCCCAAAGGCTACTAAAAGAAAAAATAAGCCCAGTCCTTAAGGGGTTAAAATAGCACCAAACATTAAGGGTGTGGCCTATAATCGGTTGCCGCCTATAATCGAGCCAATACGGTATATTTGGACATTCTAAAGTTACTATCACAGTGGTGGTTATGGATTCCTTGCCAATACTTTACTCAACAGGATATTTGCCACATGATCCTGCTGCTTGCTCATCAATGTAATTGTACAGGAGGTGCTTTGACCAAAGCTTCCTTACCTCATAAACCACATAGGTAATTTAGTTACACGCCTTGAAAGTGAATAAAAATCTTCTGGGAAAAAAGGAATAAATTAAATCAAAATATATATTTTTTTAAAATGCATAACACGGAGCTTCAACAGTGAACATCCTCTCTGCGAGAAGGTAGAATACAAAACTAAGCTCCGGCGGCAGTTGGAAGGAGATGAGCTGAAAGCTTGTGATTAGGTTCATCACTCTCAGAGAGGTAGTACACAATTCACAAATGTAAGGACTCTCTTCATGTGCTGTCACCATTTTAAGATAGAAAAACATGTTAACAAAGATAAGAATTGAGACAATGGATAGATCGTGAACATGGTATCATTATATAATTCATATATCATATATGAATAATTTTTTAAGCTAATTATACAATATTATATTTATTATTACAAAATATACAATTCCTAAATTAAATTTTTCCATATTTGATTAGAACGCAACACATTAGAAACTCTTCTCCGGATAGCTGATCTTCTCCTGATTGTTCTTCCAACCGGGTCAATAAACATGAAACACTGCCAAACTCAAGTTTGTCTTGCATTTAAGCTACCAACTTCTCCTGCATTTTGGAGTAATGTTGAGAATTTCATATATAAGATTTTGAATTTCAGAATCAGAAATATTTGAGAATCGGGGTCTTCAATTCAGTTCTTTGATAATACAAAGTCCGACGGTTAATACCAAAACATCTAAAAATTGTTTGCCAACGAAAACCAAGAATTAAATAAAGCAAAAATATGTTTCACGTTTATATGATATCTTGGATGTCCCCGTCTGCCAGTCACTACCAGGCGAGTAGCTGAGAAATGTTGGTCTCCAATAGACATCCTCCAACAGGATGAGCCTGTTAAAAATGAAATTATTGATAAGTTAAATTATACAATTCATCTAGTATAGAACATAGTTCGGATATCTGAATGGAATTATCATAGAGTGCAAACAAACAATAACGCACTTCAAATTCTTAAGTAATCTTCTAATTTCCTACTTAGATTTTCAACATTGTTGCAATAATTTGAGAAAGCATGTATTTGCACTGCAGACAAGCATTGCTTTAACTCTAATAATAATTCCATTTTATCTGTTGTATTTACAAATGTAATAAAATGGAATATAAATGAAATATAAATGAACAAAAACACTTTTTTTTAAATCCGATTAAAAAAATAAAGTACCAGGGTCTTACCTCACGCCTCCTCAAAACCCTCCTGCAAGAGATGCGCGAACAACTCAAGCAGGACCTACAGGACATCACCTCCTCTCTCCACCGCGATGTGGACGACCTGGGTGAGCGCACTGACCATATTGAACGAAAAATGGATGAATTTTCAGATGCCCACAATGCCCTTGCAGATGGTCATATCTCCTTGCAAGCCGATCTTGATATGCTTCGCACTAAGGTCATGGACTTAGAGGATCGTTCCCGCCGCAATAACATCCGCCTTCGGGGCATCCCAGAAGAAGTCACCGCAGCAGACCTACCTTTATTTGTTTGTGACCTTTTCCAGGCCCTGCTTCAGGAGGACCCAGCACCTGACATCAGGTTAGACCGTCTCCATCGTGTGGCCCGCCCGAAATCTGTGCAGTCCAACCTGCCTAGGGACGTATTCACCAGGGTCCACTTTTTTGATCTAAAAGATCGCATCATGCAGGCCGCCCGCCGCAAACCGACCTTACCTGATCGCTTCCGTGATATCCTCCTACTCACCGATCTCTCACAATTGACGCTCCAGCGCCGACGTCTGTTCGCCCCGATCACCTCTCTTCTCCGCACCCATCAGATTTCCTATCGCTGGGGATACCCGGTCCGTCTCATTGTGTCCCGGAGCGGCTCTACGTACACCATCGCCTCACCTGAGGAGGGTTTCGCACTACTTTACTCCTGGGATCTTTCTCCAGAGCAAGTCCTCGACTCCACTTCATCCTCCTCAGCGCACAAGCACACTTCTCCTCCGAGGAAGCTACGTAAAGTTTGGACACCTGTTGTGAAGCCTTGAATCTCCACTATCGTTACCTGTAAGGTTATTCCTCACTTACGCTCTCAGCCCCATTGTCCGGTTACGGGGTGTCCTTTCCCTTTTTTTTTTTTTTATTATTTTTGTTGTTTTCCTGTTCTTTTTTCTTACAGTCCGCCGAGCTGCAAACCGTCTGCCATTCCCGAATCTGCACGTCACGAATTGCCCACGGTCCACCTTACTCTGCTGATCCGGTCTCCCTCACGACTGGGCTCTCTGTCTCCAAGGGTCAGTTTGGACTCTCGTTCCGCTGAACTGCTCACTGGACCATTTGCCTTCGACTTACCAAGTGCCTTCTCGGCGACTCCCCCTTGTCTGGCTAAGTTGGACTTTTTATTTATTTATGTTCTTATATTATTTATTTATGTTTTCCTTTATTATTATTTATTTCCCCCTGACCTGTAACCGGCTGTTTAATATACTGTTGTAGGGTGCTGTTAAAAGTAAATTTCCTTGCGTTGCTGCGGCTCCGCATTACTCCCGAGTATGGCGTTAGCACCTTGTTCCGCCCCCACAGTGCTATTTACAACGTTAGCACACCAATTACTACTCTTGGTCCCTTTTGTGACAGTCTGTTCTTCCTATAGTTATTGTTTCTGTTTTCCTTATGTATTTTATTTTTGGCATGCGGTCTCTGGCCAGGCGCGGCTCTCCTCTATATGGGTTTCATTTGCCAATGGCTGCCTCCCCGCGGGTCCCAGGCTCCTAGGTATGTTGCTTACTTTTTGCACTCCTTCCCCCCTTCGCCCCTATGGCTAAGCTCACCATTCTGTCCTTAAATGTTAAGGGCCTTAACTCTCCCTGAAAACGTCATCTTCTTTGGGGGGAAGCTAAGTCCTCTAAGGCGGATATTATTTGTGCCCAGGAAACCCATCTTAAGAAAACTCATGCCCCACACATCTATTCTAAGCAGTTCCCCACGCAGTTTCATTAGATGGCCTCCACTAAAACTGCAGGTGTTTCTATTTTTATCTCTAGCCGCCTCTCGTTTACCTTGATCCGTAAGCTAGTGGACCCGCGGGGCAGGTATGTTATTCTGGTCTGCGTCATTAACTCCGTCCCGTATACCCTTGCGGCTTTTTATGCCCCTAACACAGACCAGTTTTGTTTTTTTCGTACCCTGCTGGAGAAACTTGACAACTGCAGACAAGGTCAACTGCTCCTGTGCGGTGACCTTAATGCTACCCTGCACCCTCCCCTTGACAATTTGACGGCCCCCACGACCATTCTCTCCAAACGCACCTATAAACTTGGCCTTGACTTTTCCTCTCTCCTCCATTCTCATCAACTATTTGACTCCTGGCGGGTTCTCCACCCGTTTGACAAAGATTATACTTTTTTTTCTGCCCCTCACAAGTCCTACTCCCATATAGATTATTTTTTTTTGGATAAATTCTCCCTACAATCTCTCCTGTCGTGCCACATTGGCACTATTACCTGGTCTGACCACGCCCCTCTCACGCTCTCACTCAAACTTGCTCACCCGATTGCGGGACGTGGTTCCTGGAGGCTGAATGACTCCCTATTGCATTCTGAGGCTCATAAATCCCAGATCCAATCCCACCTTACTCAATACTTCCAGGATAACCAGTCCCCGGAGGTCTCTTTGGAATGCTCACAAGGCGGTTCTTAGGGGGCGTCTCATTAGTTTAGCTGCTCATGTTAAGAAACAAGCCTCCTGTTCCCGTACTGACTTGCTTGTCCGGCTATATGATCTGGAAACCCTAAACAAACTTTGTCCCACGGACTCACTTATTGGTGACATAAAATGACTGCGACTTCGTCTTGCTGAGCTTGATTCTCACCGTACCTCTTCTCTGTTACTGAGGCTTAAGCAACGATTTTATGCCAAAGGTAATAAAGCCGACACGCTCTTGGCCAGGAAACTGCGCCAAGTCCTAGCCACTTCCAGACCTCAATATATCTTGGATGGGGACGGTCGCAAGGTCTCTGACCCTTCCCGTATGGTCGAAGTCTTTGCTGACTTTTACACCCGTCTCTATAATCTCCACCGGGACACTGAGACTCACCATCCTTCCTCCTCTGACATTGACTCATACCTCTCCTCTGTGATCCTTCCTTCTCTTTCCCCTGACGCTGCGACCTCCCTTAACGCTCCCATAGAACTTCTTACCCACTCTTGGCCCTTTTCTGCTTACGCTTTTCCGCTCCTATATGTCCTCTGGCCTTATCCCCCCTGAGAATCTCCGTGCCCATGTTGTCACTATACCGAAGCCGGGTAAGCCCACCGATAATTGTTCTAATTACCGTCCTATTTCCCTCCTTAACAATGATTTAAAAATTTATGCCAAAGTCCTCGCGAACAGACTGAATCTCCTCCTGCCCTCTTTGCTGCATGCCGACCAGGTTGGTTTTGTCCTGGGCAGACAACCTTCTGATAATACCCGCAAATTTATAAATGTTATTTGGGATGCTAACAGACGCAAGATTCCTTCTCTTTTAATTTCTTTTGACGCGGAAAAAGCCTTTGACAGGCTTCATTGGCATTTCCTTAGGTCCGCTCGCTCTCAATTTGGCCTCCCCCCCCTCTTTCTCCAAGCAGTGATGGCCCTTTACACCTCCCCGTCGGCATGCATCTCTATGATGGGCTTCCTTTCTCGCCCTATACCCATTACTAACGGTGCCCGGCAGGGTTGCCCCTTATCCCCTCTCCTCTACACTCTCGCATTGGAACCCCTTGCTGCGCGCATCCGCTCTGACCCTCTTATCTTAGGTTTCCCGCTTACTTCCACCTCTACCTGCACTCTGGGACTGTTTGCTGACGACATCCTAGCTTCCATAACGACGCCCTCTACTTCGTTACCGCCCCTCCTGACGCAACTGGGACATTATGCACAGGCCTCTTACCATAAAATCAATGTCTCTAAGACTCAAGCCCTCTGCCTTAATGTGGCCGAGCCTCAGCGCCTCCAGCTTTCGGCTTCCTACCCCTTTGACTGGAAGGTCTCCCACCTCACTTATTTGGGTATTAAGTTACCCAAACACACACACTCTCTTAACGCTCTAAACATAGTTTCTACATGGCAGCAGGTCCGGCGTGATATCTCTCGCTGGAAACGTTTCGAGCTTTCTTGACTGGGGCGTATTAATGCTTTAAAGATGACTGCTCTCGTCAAAATCCTTTATGTTATGCGGACTGTACCCATTCAACCCCCTCCTTCCCTATTGTGCTCTATACAACCCTTTTTTGTTGACTTTACCAGACTTCGGGGTCGCTCTCATGTTGCCAATTGCACTAGATTTGCTCCTCGTCTCCAGGGAGGTCTGGGTGTGCCCCATCTTCAATCATACCATGACGCCTGTATTTTGTCACAAACCCTGATGTTCCACGCCTGCACCAACCGGCCAGTCTGGGTTTCTCATGAAAATAGCCTCCTCTCCCCTTACACAATTCCCCAATTTCTCTGGACTTCCCGTACCATTCACCCTCCTTTGCCCCCCCTCCCATCCACGACGACATATATGCTTTTGTCCTGGTCTAAATGCCAAAAACGGTTCCCTTCCCTTGCTCGTCTTTTCCCTTTTTCACCTCTAGACGTACTAGACTTCCTTATACCTGACTTATGCATATTTACCTGGCTCCGCCCATCCCTGAGGGTGTTAGGAGACCTCTATCATGAGGGCACTTTAGCGTCGTTCTCCCACCTCACATCTTCCTTTAATCTCCCCCGTCACGATTTCTGTAAGTATTTACAAATTCGCCATGCATTGTCTACTGTGGTCTCCCCTATGGCCCCCTCCCCCTTTGAGTTTCACCCGATTCTTACGTTATTTGGCAAAGCCCCTGACGTCAAGGGGGCTATCTCTCACTGGTACTCCTTACTGATTGCCACATTTACTGCTCGCAAATTACCCCACATGCGAGCTTGGGAGAGGGAGCTGCGACAAACCTTTCCCTCTGACTCGTGGTGTGAATCTGAGGCCATGATGCGTGGGGTGTCCCACTGTCTGAACCATTTGGAACTCCAAAAGAAAATTAGTTGTAGGTGGTATTTGACCCCGGTACGCCTCTCCTATATGTTTAAGGGCTATTCTAAACTTTGTTGGAGGGGATGTGGTCAGGAGGGTTCTATGCTACACATCTGGTGGTCCTGCCCGGTTCTCTTCTCTTTATGGGAATGTGTTTTCTCTGCTATACGCCATGTCCTACACCTTAGATTGGACCCTTTGCCTGAAATCGCATTGTTACACATTTTTCCTGACCCCCCGCCCGGTCCTGTGCGCAAATTGGTAATACATTTTTTCCTTGCCACAAAGCTCTGCATCGCTCGACGCTGGAAGACTAGCCCTTCGCCCCACTTTACGGAGGTTCTCCTCACTTTAGAAAAGCATAGGATAATGGAAGAAATGTCACACCATTCCTCCCACACCCCCCTCCTCTACCAATCGACTTGGTCTCCCTGGTTACACCGTAAGGACTCCCTGCCTGAGGCCCCGTAGGTCGGCAACAAGCCGTTGCTGCCTGGTTTCTGTGTCGTTACCTTGTGCTGCGCCTGGCCAGTATCTCTATCTTCTTCGCCGTGGAGGGTCGCTGACCTCTTCTTTTTGGTGTGTACGCTTCAGGAACTATTCTTGTGGCGGTCGTTCTCCCCATCGTTCATAGTCCAAAACGATGTTTTTGGGGGTCGCTGCTCTCCGCGCTATGTTTTGTCAACTCCGTATGCCTCTCTGTTTTTCCTTTATTGTTTGTTTTTGCTTATTGATTTTACTGTTGTTTTTATTCAGTATCACATACG
This sequence comes from Spea bombifrons, assembly GCF_027358695.1. Classification (NCBI taxonomy): domain Eukaryota; kingdom Metazoa; phylum Chordata; class Amphibia; order Anura; family Pelobatidae; genus Spea; species Spea bombifrons. The sequence continues at coordinate 42,916,557 of NC_071089.1, read as the reverse complement.
TTTGAAGCGTCCGTGCGCCTTTACATATTCACTGTGCCTTGCTGTTCCCCCTGCTTAGGCGCTGTGCCTTACACATGACGCTACATCTACACTTACATAACTTATGTTTCAAATATCATAAAAAATCTCAGGTCCGGCCTGTTTGCTGCCCTGTATCTAATTTTGCACTTTATGTCTGGAGGTGTATCTTATGTTGTTTCACCTTGTGTTTACACGGGATTTTACACTGTCCACTTGTATTGTACTTCTGTATTCTATGCTGTTACATGGATCTGAATAAAAACCTTTTAATTAAAAAAAAAAAAAAAAAAGGTATAGAAAAGAAGTTATCAATTACAATATTAAAATCTTTTACGTAAAATAAATTGTAAGATTTGGAGGGTAAACTGAGCTCCAGGAACAAGGACATGGAGCATGACCAAACTGTAAAATCTTCTTCAAAAACAACGAAAAAATAAAAATAAATCAATCAGAAATTGAGCATCAAAAGTATACTGAGCTCAAGCAAGAAGTGACACTTGGAAGGGGAGAAGCAACAATTTGTAGGTATTTTCTACCTTTTACAAATGGGATGAATTTAATTCACAAAGTAGGGACACTCTCCATGTGATGTAGCCATATTAAAAGTGACTGAGTCAACCTCATCATTGCTTATACTGTGAATGCAGAGAGTAAAAATGTGACAGATATACAAGTAAATGCATTAATTAGGAAAAGGTTTTAAACATGTCTGTGGTACCCCATGTCTATGACATTATCAGTATTTTGATATGCAAATGACATACTTTTCAAGTGTACCCCTCTATGTAACCCCGTGTGTTCCTGTTTGTATTGGTTTCTATGTGTCCCTATGAGTGTCTCTTTCTGTGTCTCCCTGTATATATATATGTGACTATTTTTGTTATTTGTACCGCCCTGTGTGTCCCTATATTTATAGTGTACCACTTATTTCACTATGTGCATGTGTCCCCTATGTGTTTTGTGTTCTGTACATTTAAGGAATGGTTAATGCACCACATACCTTTTAGAAATAATCTTAAATGTGTCTGGAAGAATTTATTAAATGTTCCAAAAACCTGCAAAAACAAGTCCTACACAGAGCCTGAAAAGGAAAAGAAAAATGTAACCCCTTAAGGACAATGGGCGGTCCCTAAACCTATTGAAAACAATGCATTTTGAGCCCATACATGTTCGGGCTTTGTCATTAAGGGGTTAAAAACCCAACAAAATAATAGCACATTTCCAACAATGACATCAATAACAAAATTCGCCAACCAATCCAATCAGTTTAAAACAAAAAAAATCAAACCCACATTACACCGTCTTTTTAACCCCTTCAGTCCTCTATGGATGTACCGATACATCCAAAAAACGCATCCCAAAAATCCCCTATGGAGGTACCGGTACATCCTGCCCTTCTTGCAGGGGCAGGGACCAGGGCCGGCCCTGCCATGGAACCAGTGGCGACTCTAGAAACAATATATAGGGGAGGCACACAAGATACCACAGTCAAACTGGGGGGGCATTCATAATTTCCAAAAGTAATGTGCTAAGGAATTATACTTTTGTTTTTGGGCTAAAATAATACTTGATCATTCAACATGGGAAGCCTTAAGCCACAATTGAGTGCGACTAATCCTTAAAATAAATATTATAACACAATAAATAAAATATAATAATAATAATATAATAATAAATAAATATAAATTAAATAATTCCTACTGTAAGTTAAGTGCCAGGAAACAGATGACCAAACATACACACACCAACACGGGCTCTGTCACACCGACACCCAGACACACACACCAGGACAGGCTCTGCCACACCGACAACCAAACACACATACACCAGGACAGGCTCTGCCACACAGACACCCACACACATCAGGACAGGCTCTGCCACACCCACATCCAAACACACACACACCAGGACAGGCTCTGACACACTGACACCCAAACACACACCCTAGGACAGGCTCTGCCACACTGACAACTGAACACACACACCAGGACAGGCTCTGCCACACCAACACCCAAACACACACCAACACCTATACACACACACCCGAGGACAGGCTCTGCTACACTGATAACCAAAAACACACAAACAGCAGGACACAATCTACGTCACAGACGTCTACATCAGGATGGATTTTTCACACTGCATTGTCGTTTATACCCCCCTTAGTGTTTTTGCCCCTTGTGTATTGATGCCCCTGCTGCCCATATATATATATTAATATTAGCCCCAGTTGCCGATAGCAGGTATAGATCAACACATTAACACACAAACCAAGCTTTACATGTATAGATCAACTGATATTCACTTGTGATCTCAGCACTGAAGGTATTTATCAAATAAACAGAATCAGACATACAAATCCTGTATTTGCAGGTATACAATAGTATATGAAACGTAGCATTGCAGGTATAGATCAAATAAATACATGGAAACAGCATTGCAGGTATTAATCAACTGAATAAGACATACAAACACTGTATTTGCAGGTATACATAAATAATGTATGGAAATATATAGATATGGCTCTACAGAATAAGGCAAAAACCCAGCTTTGCAGGTATAGATCAACTGGAATTCACATAAAAACACGTCATTAAAAGGTATATTTAAAACCCCCTAAATTACAGGCATAGATCACAGGTTGCGTCCACACTGCCCACACAGCAATCACACTCCTATCATACCAAGGCAACCAGTAAATGCTGGAACCTAGGCATGATGGGACTGTGATTGCTGTTAGCAATCACACTCCTATCATGCCAAGTCAGCCACTACATGCTGGTACAGGGTGGCTGTAAGTGATGTGCAGACCCCATACTGCTGGCAGCATCAATACACAAGGGGGCAGCTAGCTAGGTTTCAGCTTGTACTGGCTGACTTGGCATGATAGGAGTGTGATTGCTAACAGCAATCAAAGTCCCATCATGCCTAGGTTCCAGCACTTACACATCCAACCAGTAAATGCTGGAACCTAGGCATGATGGGACTGTGATTGCTGTTAGCAATCACACTCCTATCATGCCAAGTCAGCCACTACAGGCTGGTACAGGGTGGCTGTATGTGATGTGCAGACCCCATACTGCTGGCAGCATCAATGCACAAGGGGGGCAGCTAGCTAGGTTTCAGCATGTACTGGCTGACTTGGCATGATAGGAGTGTGATTGCTAACAGCAATCAAAGTCCCATCATGCCTAGGTTCCAGCACTTACACATCCAACCAGTAAATGCTGGAACCTAGGCATGATGGGACTGTGATTGCTGTTAGCAATCACACTCCTATCATGCCAAGTCAGCCAGTACATGCTGGTACAGGGTGGCTGTAAGTGATGTGCAGACCCCATACTGCTGGCAGCATCAATACACATGGGGGGCAGCTAGCTAGGTTTCAGCATGTACTGGCTGACTTGGCATGATAGGAGTGTGATTGCTAACAGCAATCACAGTTCCTATTCATGCCAAGGTTCCAGCACTTACACATCCATGCTATCACACACACACACATTCATTCATATACTCATTCATTAACAGATTCATTCCCTCAATCACCCATATTCATTCAAACACCCTCCCCACCCCCTTACCTGCACTGCAGCTCCTCGATGCCGCTCACAGACTTCAGCAGGGGGCACGGCCTCCCTCTGCGTTCTCTGCTAGCTTCCGCTTCCTCTATGCAGTACAGAAGACCCCCCCACAGGTAAGTAGCAGGGCTCGAGGGCCGCACCCTCTCTGTCCTCCACATTAAAAAAATAAATTAAAAAAAAAAACTTTATTCCAATTTCAGCAGGGGGGCAACAGGGGGGGCAAGGATTAACCTAGGGGGGGCAATTGCCCCCCCTTGCCCCCCTGTAGCGACGCCACTGCATGGAACAGAGTGGGGCAATTGCCCCGGGCGGCACTTATGAAGAATCGGCACTTTGCCGCCCCACTTTGCCTCTCTCTCGGCGCCGAGTGGTTTTCGCGGTACCCCCTCAGTGCCTCTCTCTCTCCTCTGCGAGCCCTCTAGCTCGGTCTCGGTGCCTGCTTGTAATGCTGAGCACCGGAATATGATGTCATTTCCGGTGCTCATCAGTAAAGCAGCGCGCATCGTGGCAGAGCAGGGAGACTCGCCGCAGGACTGCTGAAAAGTAAGTGAAGTACAAAGGGGGGGTAGATAATGAGCAGTGGCGTCGGCAGGGGGGGCGGCATTTTAAACTACCCGGAAGTTCATCAGAGGACAGGATATCCCCTGCAGGTACAGGCACTGCGATCTCTAGAGATCATAGAGATGACAGTGTGATCGGTGCAGGTGGATCGAGGGGAGGACATCAACAACAACTGCCCCTAAATTAACCCTAAACACCCCATTAACCATAACTGCCTCTAAATTAACACAAAAGACCCCATCAAGCATGCCAATTTATTAGGTAATTTATCTGGAGTACAATTTAGGGGCCGTTATGGTTAATGTGGTGTTTAGGGTTAATTTAGGGGCAGTTATGGTTAGTGGGGTCTTTAGGGTTAATTTTAGGGGCAGTTTTGGTTAATAGGGTCTTTAGGTTTAATTTTAGGGACAGTTATGGTAAATGGGGTGTTTAGGGTTAATTTAGAGGCAGTTTTGGTTAATGGGGTCTTTAGGGTTAATTTAGGGGCAGTTATGGTTAATGGGGTGTTTAGGGTTAATTTTTCCCCTTAAGGACAATGGGCGATCCCAAAACCCATTGAAAACATGTACGGGTTTGTCATTAAGGGGTTAATGCTGAGGACTGAGGGTTAATTTAATTAATTTAATAAAGTTAACTTAAGGTGCAGTTAGATGTAAAGGTGGGCAAACTAAGGGGAATCTAAAGCCTGGGAGCAGTGAAGATTATTAATGTATTTATTTATAAAAGTATGGTGTCAGTCAGATTCTCTGAATCATTCTCTGAATGATTTTAATCTCTGTAAGATTTGAATCTCTGTAAGATTTGAATCTGTGAATGATTCTCTGAACGACTCCCTGTCTTCAGTGCATCACTAGAGTAGGCAGGCAGGAGGGTTCATTGACTCTAATGAAAGGGGCCAGGCCAATCGTCAGTGTGACTGCAGGGAGGGACTGGGAAACAGTAACTCCTGTGAGTCACACTGAGTGATCCGAAGATTCTGATCATGAATCGGATAATTTCAAACAACTCGAAATGATCCGGTTCACTTTACTGATCCGAACTTCCCATCACTATCTAGGAGGCGGAGTTAACCTGTCAGGGTCATCATCATGTGACTGATGACCAGTTTCAGTATATATATATATATATATATATATATATATATACACACACAAATTTCAATCCATCTGTTTCACTATATGATATAAGCGTTTTTTTCAGTGTATATATATAAAATTTCACTCCATCTGTTTCACTACATGATATATGAAAAATTTCAGTATATGATATATGCGTTTCACTATATGATATATGAAAAATGTCAGTATATGATATATACGTTTCACTATATGATATATACGTTTCAGTATATGATATATGTGTTTCACTATATGATATATGCGTTTCAGTATATGATGCATGCCTTTCACTTTATGATATATGCGTTTCAGTATGTGTTGTATGCGTTTCGGTATATGGTATATGCGTTTCACTATATGATGTAAAAACTAAAATAATGTCCCTAACGTCCCCTCATATTATGATATATGTCAAATAAAAAACTAAAATAATGTCCCTAAAAGCCCCTCATATTTCTAATGAGATTGTCTATGTAGTGCTGAAAATTTGTATTATTACCTTCCACAATTTTTAGGACAGATTTTAAATGTTCATGTGGACAATGAGCACATGGGCTCAGCAACCACTTTTTCACAGAGACTACTGCTCTATAATCACACTGAGTCCACACTTTTGTTAGGTAGCACCAGATATTAATGTAAAAAATAATAGGAATGTGTGGATTGGAAATAAAGTCCTGAAACTGTACAGAGAATAACAATTAAGGAATCTTAAACAGGATGGGTGTGTGTGGCATGACTTATATATGTTGTGGAACCAACTAAAGAGGTTATCTGGCCAGACAGAAGAGGGCAATATCCAATACCAAATCTCTTAAAAAAATAAAAATGTAAACTCATAATAACTACGTTGTTTCCATTTTTCTGTTCAGAGATTGCCAACAAGATAAGTTTGTAATTACATGCCTTGGCCTCATTGTTTTGATCTGTCACAGATTTTAATATAACTAAATCCTATATTTCAGTTGGTGCAGTTATTTAGTTCTCCTGCCTCAAGAGTAACAGTACTGATAGGTTTTATTAGTAGAGTGTTAAAGTAAGCCTAGGATTAGTTGCACCTGGATGAAGGAAAAGTGATATAAAGTGTGTGTATTTATGTATTAGTGGATGGTGTTAGAGTGAGTAGGTTCTAAACTGAACCCAACCATATGGACACAAGTGTGTGGTGTGGTATTTAGCTGCCACCCTTCCAGCTGCACAATACACAGCAGGCACAGGCACCTACCCATGAAATAAGTGACACCACTTTGATATCAGGAGCAGTGGCATAAACAAAAATGTCTTGTGTTGCCATGCAAGGCAACAGGTGCCCAGTGCAGACTACTCCTCTGGCGACCCCCAGCACCACAAAAAAAGGAAAAACTCCTTGTCACAAAAAAAAAACAGTTTTAGTTAGAGATTATTCATGTGCAAGTGCAAATAAGTACTATAATAAATAACTGCAAACACTGGTAAAAATAATGTACGCTAAATACATTAAATATAGGGAAATAGACAGCTAACGGTGCAATCTTCATAACAAAAACATTTTTTAAATATTGAAAAAATTGAATGCTAGGCAAGCATTTCCTTGAGCCCCCTCCATGCTCCCTAGCATACAATCACTCCCTCCACTCCCACACCAAAAAAATATTTGCCACACTGACTGCAGATTAGGGGAGTCAGTGCAGTCTTCCCTCCTACTGACCCTATCATGTCTTTGAGAGCAGAGGCGTATCTAGTGAAAATAGCGCCTATGGCAAGCACTGAAATTGCGCCCCTGTCCAAACTTCCACACATTAATTCACACTCTTTACTACCCCCTCTCCCTCCCTTGTCACTTTCTAACCCCTTTCCCTGCCCTTTCCCTACTACCCTCTTCCTCTCCCCCTTTGTAGTCCCCTCTCACCTTGAGGCCCAGCGACGGGAGTCTTCTGTCTTCCTGCACTGCTGCGGTGCCCGCTGCTTCACTGCTGAGCGCCGTAATATGACATCATATTTCGGCTCTCAGCATGCTTCACTGCTGAGCGCCGAATTATAACGTCATATTACGGCGCTCAGCATGAAATGGCGGCACCGGGACAGAGGTAGAGGCAGTGGCGACTCTAGAAACAATATATAGGGGGGGCACACAAGATACCACAGTCAAACTGGGGGGCATTCATAATTTCCAAAAGTAATGTGCTATGGAATTATACTTTTGTTTTTGGGCTAAAATAATACTTGATCATTCAACATGGGAAGCCTTAAGCCACAATTGAGTGCGACTAATCCTTAAAATAAATATTATAACACAATAAATAACTTTTCCACTAAATGATTTCAAGGCCTTGAACGTCTTGTCCCCATGAAGTCACTACAACTTCAGGAGGGCATTTTATCTCTGGATAAATATAAATTAAATAATTCCTACTGTAAGTTAAGTGCCAGGAAACAGATGACCAAACATAGACACACCAACACGGGCTCTGTCACACCGACACCCAGACACACACACCAGGACAGGCTCTGCCACACCGACAACCAAACACACATACACCAGGACAGGCTCTGCCACACAGACACCCACACACATCAGGACAGGCTCTGCCACACCCACATCCAAACACACACACCCTAGGACAGGCTCTGCCACACTGACAACCGAACACACACACCAGGACAGGCTCTGCCACACCAACACCCAAACACACAACAGGACATGCTCTGCCACACCCACACCTATACACACCCGAGGATAGGCTCTGCTACACTGATAACCAAAAGCACACAAACAACAGGACACAATCTACGTCACAGACGTCTACATAAGGATGGATTTTTTCACACTGCATTGTTGTTTATACCCCCCTTAGTGTTTTTGCCCCTTGTGTATTGATGCCCCTGCTGCCCATATATATTAATATTAGCCCCAGTTGCCGATAGCAGGTATAGATCAACACATTAACACACAAACCAAGCTTTGCATGTATATATCAACTGAAATTCACTTATGATCTCAGCACTGAAGGTATATATCAAATAAATAGAATCAGACATACAAATCCTGTATTTGCAGGTATACAATAGTATATGAAACGTAGCACTGCAGGTATAGATCAAAAAAATACATAGAAACAGCATTGCAGGTATTAATCAACTGAATAAGACATACAAACACTGTATTTGCAGGTATACATAAATAATGTATGGAAATATATAGATATGGATCTACAGAATAACGCAAAAACCCAGCTTTGCAGGTATAGATCAATTGGAATTCCCATAAAAACACGTCATCAAAAGGTATATTTAAAACCCCCTAAATTACAGGCATAGATCACAGGTTGCACACCCCAAAGCCAGCCCTGGCATCCACACTGCCCACACAGCAATCACACTCCTATCATGCCAAGTCAGCCAGTACATGCTGGTACAGGGTGGCTGTAAGTGATGTGCAGACCCCATACTGCTGGCAGCATAAATACACAAGGGGGGCAGCTAGCTAGGTTTCAGCATGTACTGGCTGACTTGGCATGATAGGAGTGTGATGGCTAACAGCAATCACAGTCCCATCATGCCTAGGTACCAGCACTTACACATCCATGCTATCACACATACACTCATTCATTCATATACTCATTCATTCACAGATTCATTCCCTCAATCACGCATACTCATTCAAACACCCTCCCCACCCTCTTACCTGCACTGCAGCTCCTCGATGCCGCTCACAGACTTCAGCAGAGGGCACGGCCTCCCTCTGCGTTCTCTGGTACTGCACAGAGGAAGTAGGACTGGAGCAGAGTCATGTGATGTCACGTGAACTCTGCTAGGTTCCGCTTCCTCTATGCAGTACAGAAGACCCTCCCACATGTAAGTAGCAGGGCTCGAGGTGCGGCCCGTGTAAGATCGGTTGCACTGGCTGCCGATCTTACGCGGGCCGCACCTTCTCTCTTCTACGCATTAAAAAAAAGAAAAAAGATGGGATTTAAAGTCGCATTGCGACTTTATTCCAAATTCGGCAGGGGGGCAAGGATTAACCTACTGGGTAGAGGGCTCGTGGAGGAGAATGAGGCGCCCCTCTCTCTCCTCCGCATCAAAAAAAAAAAAAAGACGGCGTTTAAAAGCCGCTCACTGGCGTCCCTTTCAAATGGCGTCTATGGCATGAGCCATAGCTGCCATACCCTAGATATGCCTGTTTGAGAGTCCCTTTGGCCCCTCATTCACTAAACCACACCTCCCTTTTGTGTGAGCCATCTTTGCCCCAAACAGCCCAGCGTAACACATCTTTGGCCCCAAACAGCTTGCCCTGTGTCATTTTTGCCCCATAAACCCTGCCTGTGCCATCTTGGTCCCCAAGGCTCAAACACCCTGCTTGTGCTAGCTTTGCCTTTACCCAAATCATCTATGATACACATCAATTTTCCTTTCATTGACAAGTTGAAAATACATTGTTAGATATAGAACATGTCATGTTACAAAAAGTGATGCAATTAGTACACACCAAGTATGTTTACACAAACATTTGTGAGAAAGGTGAAGAACAGTGTACAATTTAGGGCTGAAACAACTAATCGATAAAATCGATAATAATCGATTATGAAAATCGTTGGCAACGAATTTCATCATCGATGAAACAGAGATCGGATTATAACACCGGAATCCAGATCCCCCGCAACGCTGCAGGAGAACTGGATTCCCCTCACTGTCGGCCGGTCTCTCACTTCCGTCTCTCTCCCCCCTCCCATACACCCCTCTGACTCCTCCCCCTCCCATACGTCACTCTGCCTCTCTCCCGGCTCCGTTACTGACAAGGACTTTCACTGCAGCTTCATAGAAGCCACAGTGTAAGTGAAGTGCAGTAACGGAGGCTGTCTGTGCGATGCAGACACTCAGGGGAGGGCTGGCAGCCTAAGGCCTGGGGGGCACGTCTAGTCAACTGGCCCATTGCACCATCAAAGCGGCTGCGAGCGACATTGAAAGTGGCCGTCGTGCGGCAGTCACTCCACCAGCGCCTAATGAAATTAAAGTGGCCAGCGTGCACACACCGCATGCTTCAGCTCTTCATCACATCCCTTTTAAGACGTGGGAATAGGAGCTGAGGCATGGCCGTTGGGTCTGACAGCCGCATGATGCAGGGGCGTACCTAGAGTATTTGGCACCTGTGGCAGACCCTGTATGTGGCACCCCCCCACACACACACTTTAAAACTGCATAGTTTCTATGGTTAGGCAAACATTGACAGGGTATACAAAAAACAAAAACTGTCTGCGCTTCTTACCCTAATAAAGTTGGCAACAAATATATAAACATAATATAAATGAGAGGTTTTGGTTATATGAATTGGCCAAAGCATAATTAAGCTCACCCGCCACGTCAAGGCACACTCTCAATAGGGTGAGAACCTACTCTCACCTCCTACGTAGTGGACACACAAAGCAGTTTATACTGCTACCAAAACCTTATTAATGTATTGGGGGAGGTGCAATTAAACCTCCTCCCTATTAACCCCTGGACAGCAAGCTGCAACCAGACTGATGAGGAGCCAACAACCTCAAATATGTGCAAACAGGGAAAAAAAGAAATGTCGGTGCGCTAAGCTAGTCACAGGCTCAAATAATACAAATGTATAATACGAGGCCTACCAAACAGGTGTAAGCATGCTACAAGAAACAGTGTATTGGCTGTACAATGTATACAAAAAACAAAAACTGTCTGCGCTTCTTACCCTAATAAAGTTGGCAACAAATATATAAACATAATATAAATGAGAGGTTTTGGTTATATGAATTGGCCAAAGCATAATTAAGCTCACCCGCCACGTCTTTTTTTCCCTGTTTGCACATATTTGAGGTTGTTGGCTCCTCATCAGTCTGGTTGCAGCTTGCTGTCCAGGGGTTAATAGGGAGGAGGTTTAATTGCACCTCCCCCAATACATTAATAAGGTTTTGGTAGCAGTATAAACTGCTTTGTGTGTCCACTACGTAGGAGGTGAGAGTAGGTTCTCACCCTATTGAGAGTGTGCCTTGACGTGGCGGGTGAGCTTAATTATGCTTTGGCCAATTCATATAACCAAAACCTCTCATTTATATTATGTTTATATATTTGTTGCCAACTTTATTAGGGTAAGAAGCGCAGACAGTTTTTGTTTTTTGTATACATTGTACAGCCAATACACTGTTTCTTGTAGCATGCTTACACCTGTTTGGTAGGCCTCGTATTATACATTTGTATTATTTGAGCCTGTGACTACCTTAGCGCACCGACATTTCTTTTTTTCCCTGTTTAAACATTGACAGGGGTACAGCAAAATTGTTATCATTATATACTTAGGGATTACGCAGCACCACCGTCAATGTGTGCCTATACATTGAGCCAGACACTGACAACCCCTATCACTATATACTAAGCCAAACATTGATGTGGTGTAGGCTTACCACTTTAGTGACTGGCATAGTATATAGTAGGGATGCACCGAAATGAAAATTCTGGACTGAAACTAAAAATTCAGCATTCACTTGGCCAAAACTGAAAAACAAAGAAACAAAAAAAAACTTTAAAATACTTTATTAAAAGTAGGGCTGAAACAACTAATCGATAAAATCGATAATAATCGATAATGAAAATCGTTGTCAACGATTTTCATTATCGATTAATCGGATCGATTTTTATCGATTATAAAAAGAGTTTTTTTTCAGAGCAAATGCTCTGAAAAACTCCCCTCTTTATATAATCCGACCTCAAACAGAGATCGGATAATAACACTAGAATCCAGATCCCCCGCAACGCTGCAGGGGACCTGGATTCTTCTCACTGTTGGCCGGTCACTCACTTCCGTCTCTCTCCCCCTCCCATTTGCCTCCTCCCCCCTCCCATACATCACTCTGCCTCTCTACCCGGCTCCATTACTGACCGGCACTTTCCCTGCAGCTTCATAGAAGCCTCAGTGTAAGTGAAGGTGTGTAAGGGAGTCTGTCTGTGCGATGCAGACCCCCACCGGCTGACAGAGAATCATCCTCTGTCAGCCGGTGGGGGTCTGCATCGCACAGACAGACTCCGTTACTGCCCTTCACTTACACTGTGGCTTCTATGAAGCTGCAGTGAAAGTGCCTTCAGTAACGGAGCCGGGTAGAGAGGCAGAGCGGTGTATGGGAGGGGGGAGGAGTCAGAGGGGTGTATGGGAGCCACCCTCCAATACACCACTCTGGCTCCTCCCCCTCTCATACGCCACTCTGCCTCTCTACCCGGCTCCCTGGTGTCTTGTCAGAAACGGAGGTTCACAGGAGGCAGAGTGGAGTATGGGAGGGGGAGGAGCCAAAGTGATGTATGGGAGGGGAGGAGGCAAAGTGATGTATGGGAGGGGAGGAGCCAAAGTGATGTATGGGAGGGGGGAGGAGGCAGAGTGGTGTATGGGAGGGGGGAGGAGGCAGAGTGGAGTATGAGAGGGGAGAGGAGCCAGAGTATGGTGTATGGGTGAGTTATAGTGGTGTATGGGGGGGGGTATTATGAATTTCTAGGGCATATAGGGGTATAAGGCATATGGATATTAGGCATATCAGGGGGGCATAAACATATCTGGGGGTAAAAGGTATATCAGGGGGCTCAGGGGCATATCACTGGCATATAAGGAGTATAAGGCATATCAGGGGGCACAGTGGAATCTGGCATATAAGAGGTATAAGGCATATATGGGGGCAGAGTGGCAAGCTGGGGGTCAGATGTGCAGACTGGGGGCAGTTTGGTAAATAAAAAATTTAAACAAGGCTTTTTTCTCAGTTTTTATTAAATATGAAAAATAGTTTACATATGAATTAATATTTACTAATAACTTTGTATTAAAACCTAGTTTGAGAAACACCGTGTTTGGGTTCTTGTAGCTTTTATTATGTCAGTAAAATAAGAAGGTGAATAGAGAGAGGCCATTGCAATAAAGAGATGAAAGTTTTTTTATTGCAATTTTTCTTCAATTTAAAATAATGTATTTTTTTATCCGATTAATCGACAAAATAATCGGCCAACTAATCGATTATTAAAATAATCGTTAGTTGCAGCCCTAATTAAAAGTAACACCAAAATTAGACAAAAAAAATCAACAACAATATTAACATATATATATATATATAAATATATATATATATATATAAATATATATATATATACACATATATATAACAACAATCACAATCCTATCATGCCCAGGTTCTAGCATGTGCTGGTTGACTTAGCATGATAGGAGTGTGATTGCTGTTTGCAATTATATATATTTATATATATATATATATATATATATATATATTAATACTGTCATTGAATTATTCTGTCCAATAAAAGTGTTACCACACCGAAGTTGGACCAAAAAATAATTTATAACAGCAATCACACTCCTATCATGCCTAGGCAGCCACTACATGCTGGAATCTGGGCATGAAAGGAATGTGATTACGGACTCCCTATGCCAAGCTATCCCCCAACACTTACACATCCATGCTATCTGAAACCCTCATTCACAAACCTTCAGCATAACACCCATCACTCTCACACACTTACATTCAGCATAACACCCATCACTCTCACACACTTACATTCAGCATAACACTCATCACTCTCACACACTTACATTAGGCATAACACCCATCACTCTCACACACTTACATTCAGCATAACACCCATCACTCTCACACACTTACATTCAGCATAACACCCATCACTCTCACACACTTACATTCAGCATTACACCCATCACTCTCACACATTTACTAATCCACTCTCTCCTACCTTTTCTTCTTTCACTCTCACTTTTCCTCCTCTTCTTTTTCTTCCTGTCCTGTGCACTGAGCGCAGAAGACGGTGGGCGTGGCTTCAGTGTTGTGCGCCGGGATTTGACATCAAGTCCCGGCGCACAGCCACAGTTGCTGCGCACATCGTTTCTGAAGGCGTGCCGGCATGGTGGCACCCCTCAGATGAGCGGCAGCCGGGGCGGACCACCCCCCCCCCACCAGGTACGCATGACGGCCGCATTCAATCCTGCTCGCGGCCGCTTAGTTTTTAACTTTGCTGCCGCAGCCGCATTGAATGCTCGTTTGCCGGTCGTCCGTCCGGCCCACCGGCCCGGATTTAGGGCGGCCTGGGGGGCAATTGCCCCCCTGCCCCCCGGCCCAGCCCGCCCCTGCAGACACTCACAGGCTGACAGAGAATCATCCTCTCTGTCAGCTGGTGGGGGTCTGCATCGCACAGACAGCCTCCGTTACTGTCAGTAACGGAGCCGGGTAGAGAGGCAGAGCGGTGTATGGGAGGGGGGAGGAGTCAGAAGGGTGTATGGGAGCCACCCTCCCATACACCACTGTGGCTCCTCCCCCTTCCATACGCCACTCTGCCTCTCTACCCGGCTCCGTTACTGACAGTAACGGAGGCTGTCTGTGCGATGCAGACCCCCACCAGCTGACAGATACTGCACTTCACTTACACTGTGGCTTCTATGAAGCTGCAGTGAAAGTCCTCGTCTAGTGAAGATCCGTTGCTGACAGGAGGCAGAGTGGAGTATGGGAGGGGGGAGGAGGCAGAGTGGAGTATGGGAGGGGGAGGAGGCAAAGTGGAGTATAGGAGGGGGAGGAGCCAGAGTGGAGTATGGGAGGGGCCAGAGTTGTATGGGAGAGGGGAGGAGCCAGAGTGGTGTATGGGAGAGGGGAGGAGCCAGAGTGGTGTATGGGAGGGGGGAGGAGGCAGAGTGGAGTATGGGAGGAGGCAGAGTGGAGTATGGGAGGGGGAGGAGGCAAAGTGATGTATGGGAGCAGGAGGAGCCAAAGTGATGTATGGGAGGGGGAGGAGGCAGAGTGGTGTATGGGAGGGGGAGGAGGCAGAGTGGAGTATGGGAGGGGGAGGAGCCAGAGTGGTGTAT
Organism: Spea bombifrons; assembly: GCF_027358695.1. NCBI lineage: Eukaryota > Metazoa > Chordata > Amphibia > Anura > Pelobatidae > Spea > Spea bombifrons. The sequence continues at coordinate 42,901,420 of NC_071089.1, read as the reverse complement.
GGGAGGGGAGGAGCCAGAGTGGTGTATGGGAGGGGGAGAAGGCAGAGTGGAGTATGGGAGGGGGAGGAGCCAGAGTGGTGTATTGGAGGGGGAGGAGGCAGAGTGGTGTATGGGAGGGGGAGGAGGCAGAGTGGTGTATGGGAGGGGGAGGAGCCAGAGTGGTGTATGGGAGGGGGAGGAGCCAAAGTTGTGTATGGGTGAGTTATAGTGGTGTATGGGGGGTATTATGAATTTCTGGGCATATAGGGGGTATAAGGCATATCGATATTAGGCATATCAGGGGGTCATAAAACATCTGGGGGTAAAAGGTATATCAGGGGGCTCAGTTGCATATCACTGGCATATAAGGAGTATAAGGCATATCAGGGGCACAGTGGCATATCAGGGGGCACAGTGGAATCTGGCATATAAGAGGTATAAGGCATATATGGGGGCAGGGTGGCAAGCTGGGGGTCTGATGTGCATAACCGGGGGCAGTTTGGTAAATAACAAAAATTTAAACAAGGCTTTTTTTCTCATAGTTTTTATTAAATATGAAAAATAGTTAACATATGAATTAATATTTACTAATAACTTTGTATTAAAACCTAGTTTGAGAAACACCGTGTTTGGGTTCTTGTAGCTTTTATTATTATGTCAGTAAAATAAGAAGGTGAATAGAGAGAGGCCATTGCAATAAAGAGATGAAAGTGTAAATTGTACGTTTTTTATTACATTATTTTAAATTTAAAAAAATTGCATTTTTTTATCCGATTTATCGAAAAAATAATCGGCCAACTAATCGATTATTAAAATAATCGTTAGTTGCAGCCCTAGTACAATTAACACAACTTTCAATGATGCAATCCAGAGAAGCTCAAAATGTTAATTATTATATCGGTCTCATGCTTCTGCAGCATCTCCCAATGCTTCAATTAAGGAAAACTGAAAACAGATTAAGAGAACTCAAATAAACAGAAAACAGAATAAAATAAAAGCTCCGGTTTCAGAACAAAGTTTCCGATATACATATGTGACAATACTTCAAATCTTAAGTGTGATGTTAGCTATGAGGTATCTAAGAAGTAGGTAAGAGCTCCACCGAAGGATGTACTTATCTCCCAGGCCATTTAATTTTATGGCAAGACAGGAGGCTTCATATTTGCATTATCTTCTTTACTACAACCTTCAGCAGCAAAGAGGTAGTTAATAACAGAAAACAAACAACCAATCAGATATATGCAGAGACCATAAGAAGGCTCACAGAACACTCCACTTTCTCTTCTTTGCTGCTAGCCCCCAGGTGAGCACCCTGTTTACTAGTGTGCTGCACACTTTATTTTGGGTTTATTTCATTAAAATAATGACATTTCTTATCCTGTTTTGTGATGGTGTTTATGTTCTGTTAATATTTTGCTATACATCTGGTTTTTCTCTTACAGTTTTTTAACCACAGTGTTGCTGGCCTACAGGTGCCATGTGTTTAGGCGTCTTTTTGCCTTTCCTCGTTTACCATTTGTTCCCTTTTCCTTCTTCTGTCTTGCTGCGCCTTGGCATACAGTGTGTGTCCGCCTTCCTCTCTGCCCGCATGGCAGGCTGTCTATCTATCTGTGACCGTAGGCAGACGTGCCCTGGTGAAGCGGCCCCCCTCCTGTGGCCTCACCGGGGCAAGTCTGGTATCTGTGCTTGCCCACTTCCCTTCTCCTTCCCTGCTATAATGCAGTCCAGCCTTCACTTAGGGCTGCATACCCTAACGGTGCAGAGCATTTTTGTCTCTGTTTCACCGTGAAGGGTGACCCCCCTCTGCATTACCTGATAGTGACCCCCTCTGCATTACATAAAAACATAGAAAGTGATGGCAGATAAGAACCATTAGGCCCATCCAGTCTGCCCAACCTCTGAGTACTTTCCTTAGTACCTGGCCTTATCCTATATCTCGCTTGCCCTTATGCCTATCCCATGCTTGCTTAAATGTCTTTACTGTATTGACATCTACCACTTCTGCTTGAAGGCTATTCCATGTCTCCACTACCCTTTCCGTAAAGTAATATTTCCTGATGTTACCTTTAAATATTTGCCCCTCTAGCTTATGCCTATGTCCTCTTGTTGTGGTAGTATTTATCCTTTTAAGTAAACTCTCTTCCTTTATCTTGTCCCTTTAACTATTTAAATGTTTTTATCATATCCCCCCCTGTCATGTCTTACCTGAGGGTGACCCCCCCTTTTTTCTGGCTTTCTGCTGGGGGTAATGAGATCCCTGGTGGACATTTTAGCTGATTCAAGTTAAAAGGTTTTTACACGGCCTGTCTCAGCTGTAGATTTATTTAAACTATTTTACCCTCTCATGACCTAGGTCACTTTCGCTTGGCTTGAGTTTGCCTTGGGTTAGCTTGGTGCAGCGCACCTTTAGGGTGACCCCCTAGAATTTGGGATGGGATGGCCTGGGTGACCCCCGTGTACCCCTGAGACCAATTTTGTCTATTGCATGTCTTGTGGATATCAAGCGGACATGTCTGACACCGACCTACCTATGCTTGCTGCCCCCCCAAAACAAAGCTACAAAACAAAGCTACATTCAGGGCAGAGTGCCAGGCTGAGGAATATGTGGCTATCCTGGATTGTGCGTGTCTCCAAATGTTTGACCTGCGCACTTTGTGCCACCCCAGGTCCTCTGAGTAGACTACTGCACCCCACATTGTTCAGTTTTTGCGCTTCTTGCTATGTCGGCCTCTGGAGAACAGGGGCGGGCTGGGCCGGGGGGCAGGGGGGCAATTGCCCCCCAGGCCGCCCTAAATCCGGGCCGGTGGGCCGGACGGACGACCGAAAGACAGGCATTCAATGCGGCTGCGGCCGCAAAGTTAAAAACTAAGCGGCCGCGAGCAGGATTGAATGCGGCCGTCACGCGTACCTGGCGGGGGAGGGAGGGGGGCGGTCCGCCCCGGCTGCCGCTCATCTGAGGGCTGCCACCATGCCAGCACGCCTCCAGAAACGGTGCGCGCGACAACACTGAAGCCACGCCCACCGTCTTCCGCGCTCAGTGCACAGGACAGGAAGAAGAAGAAGTAGAAGAAGAAGAGGAGGAAGAGGAAAAGTGAGGGTGAAAGAAGGAAAGGTAGGAGAGAGTGGATTAGTAAGTGTGTGAGAGTGATGGGTGTTATGCTGAATGTAAGTGTGTGAGAGTGATGGGTGTTATGCTGAATGTAAGTGTGTGAGAGTGATGGGTGTTATGCTAAATGTAAGTGTGTGAGAGTGATGGGTGTTATGCTGAATGTAAGTGTGTGAGAGTGATGGGTGTTATGCTAAATGTACGTGTGTGAGAGTGATGGGTGTTACGCTGAATGTAAGTGTGTGAGAGTGATGGGTGTTATGCTGAATGTAAGTGTGTGAGAGTGATGGGTGTTACGCTGAATGTAAGTGTGTGAGAGTAATGGGTGTTATGCTGAATGTAAGTGTGTGAGAGTGATGGGTGTTATGCTAAATGTAAGTGTGTGAGAGTGATGGGTGTTATGCTAAATGTAAGTGTGTGAGAGTGATGGGTGTTATGCTAAATGTAAGTGTGTGAGAGTGATGGGTGTTATGCTGAATGTAAGTGTGTGAGAGTGATGGGTGTTATGCTAAATGTACGTGTGTGAGAGTGATGGGTGTTACGCTGAATGTAAGTGTGTGAGAGTGATGGGTGTTATGCTGAATGTAAGTGTGTGAGAGTGATGGGTGTTATGCTGAATGTAAGTGTGTGAGAGTAATGGGTGTTATGCTGAATGTAAGTGTGTGAGAGTGATGGGTGTTATGCTGAATGTAAGTGTGTGAGAGTGATGGGTGTTATGCTAAATGTACGTGTGTGAGAGTGATGGGTGTTACGCTGAATGTAAGTGTGTGAGAGTGATGGGTGTTATGCTGAATGTAAGTGTGTGAGAGTGATGGGTGTTATGCTGAATGTAAGTGTGTGAGAGTAATGGGTGTTATGCTGAATGTAAGTGTATGAGAGTGATTTGTGTTATGCTGAATGTAAGTGTGTGAGAGCGATGGGTGTTATGCTGAATGTAAGTGTGTGAGAGTGATGGGTGTTATGCTGGATGTTTGTGAATGAGGGTTTCAGATAGTATGGATGTGTAAGTGTTGGGGGATAGCTTGGCATAGGGAGTCCGTAATCACATTCCTTTCATGCCCAGATTCCAGCATGTAGTGGCTGCCTAGGCATGATAGGAGTGTGATTGCTGTTATAAATTATTTTTTGGTCCAACTTCGGTGTGTTAACACTTTTATTGGACAGAATAATTCAATGACTGCAATTATATATATACATATATATATATATATATATATATATAGATATATAGATATATAGATATATTAATACTAACAGCAGGATTGTGATTGTTGTTATATATATGTGTATGTATATATATATATATATATGTATATATATATATATATATATATATATATATGTGTGTGTGTTAATATTATTGTTGATTTTTTTGTCTAATTTTGGTGTTACTTTTAATAAAGTATTTTAAAGGTTTTTTTTTTTTTTTTTTTTTCAATTTTGGCCAAGTGAATGCTGAATTTTTAGTTTCAGTCCAGAATTTTCATTTCGGTGCATCCCTACTATATACTATGCCAGTCACTAAAGTGGTAAGCCTACACCACATCAATGTTTGGCTTAGTATATAGTGATAGGGGTTGTCGGTGTCTGGCTCAATGTATAGGCACACATTGACGGTGGTACCGCATAATCCCTAAGTATATAATGATAACAATTATGCGGTACCCCTGTCAATGTTTGCCTAACCATAGAAACTATGCAGTTTTAAAGTGTGTGTGTGGGGGGGGGGTGCCACATACAGGGTCTGCCACAGGTGCCAAATACTCTAGGTACGCCCCTGCATCATGCGGCTGTCAGACCCAACGGCCATGCCTCAGCTCCTCTTCCCTCGTCTTAAAAGGGGTGTGATGAAGAGCTGAGGCATGCTGTGCGTGCACGCCGGCCACTTTAATTTCATTAGGCGCTGGTGGAGTGACTGCCGCACGACGGCCACTTTCAATGTCGCTCGCAGCCGCTTTGATGGTGCAATGGGCCAGTTGACTAGACTTGCCCCCCAGGCCTTAGGCTGCCAGCCCTCCCCTGCTGGAGAAGGAGGCTCGCCAAAAGCTACGTGCTGAGTACCGTCAGCCAACTCTTCCTGACAAGGTGGCGAATACCCCGGAGTTTGATCCTACGTTCGTCACCTTCATGAACAGGTCCAGGAAAGATCCTTGGCAGGGCTTGGAGCAGGGTCTGCACTCTGCAGAGGACAAACGGTTGGCAGATTCTCTCTGTGGCTGATCAGGCTATGGCAGAAGGTACCCAGACCGATCCCTACCTGGTCAGGGAGTGGGCGCAACGTGCCGTTTGCCTCCTGGGCAAGGCTAACTTTGCCATATCCACGGAACGCAGGAAAGCAGCCTTATTTAAGCTGGACAGAAAATTGGCGCCGAAAGAGTTGGGGCCCAATGCCAAAGGTCTCCAAGGCTCAGTCCTCGATGCGAAAGGTCGTAAGGGCTGAAAATCGTTTTTTGGAGAGGGCTGGTCGGCAGTGGAGCCATGCCACTAGCATAGCTGCCCTCCATGGCAACTGGCCCAGATTCCAGGAAAGTATGGCGGGACAGCGGTTCCAATACTGATCCTCGTTCTCCAAAGGTGCCGCTAGGGGAAGAGGGACCTCCTCCTCCTTTAAGCCCCGAGGCTAATCAGGTAAGTCTCTTTTAAATTTTACCTCAAATCCCAGTAGCGGGCAGGCTATTTCATTTTTTCCCAGCCTGGGAACGTCTCATTCAGGACCCCTGGGTCGTTCAATGTGTCCAAGGTTTTCATTTAGAATCCCTTTCCCATCCGCGTCAACCTTGTTTCGCTGGCCCTATCCGTATGGCGTGGAGCTCACTAGTGCTGGTGCATGCGAAAATGGTTTCCCTGCGAGCAATCAAGCGTGCGTCAGGAGCTCCAGTTTGTCAGCAAAATCTAACTTGTGAGGAAGAAGACTGGAGAGTTTCGTCCAGTTATAAATCTTTGTGCGTGCAATTCCTTCGTCTACCGGCATTTGAGGATAGAGGAGATTTACCTCTTAAAAGACCTGATGAGAACAAGGTTCTCGAGGTTGGATCTGACGGACGCGTATCTGACGGTGCTCCAGCCTCAGGCCAAACTCTCCTCCATCATTTTGCAAAACCGAAGCACTCTCAAAGGATGGTCAGCACTCTTCATTATCGGGCGATGCAGTGCCTAAAGGCCTCCTATCTCTGTCCTTTGGGTTCCTACAACCAGGTAATTCGCCTAACAGACAAAGTGTGTCTGGAGTTGACATGGTGGTTGCTCCACATGGAGGCATTGTATGGTCTTGGCCATTTTTGGGCACGCCCCAGATTTCTCCCTGGAATCAGATGCCAGCCTCCTGGGTTGGGGAGCGACCTGCGAAATCTCAGCCACGGGTGGCCTCTGGACAAAAGGGAAGAGAGGTTTCCACATCAACTGTTTAGAGTTGCTATCCGCAGCTTCACCAAAGACATGTCTCACTGTTCCCTAGTGCTTTGGTTGGACAATGTGTCACCTGTCACAGGCGGATCGAGATGGAAGCTTCTGTCCAACCTCATCAAGGAGCTTTATCAATACTGCATAGATCACCTCTCTACCAGAGTGGAATACATCCTGGGGAAGGAGAACCTGGTCATGGACTTGTCTTCCAGACATTGGAGGGATGCGAGCGATTGGCGCCTGCGACCTGATGTCTTCCGTGCCCTGAATCTGGCTCGGGGCCCATTGGCATTGGATCTATTCCCTTCCCGTCTCAATCGCTAAGTGAAGGACTTCATCAGTTGCTTGCCAGATCCAATGTCCCTGGAGGTAGATGCGTTTCTCCAGACGTAGCCACCTTTGGGGCCTTATGCCTTTCCCCAATTTTCGGTGATTCTTCAGACTCCCCATCCCGGTTCGCAGTCAATGGGTCACCATCCTGTTGATTGCTCCAAGGAAGTTAAAGCTTATTAACCAGGTATTTATAGGGGAGTTCCAGGGATTTCCAGAATCGGGGAATGACCGCCTTTGCAGCATTAATCAGGTATATTGTGAGCGATCATTTATATTTCGCTAATGGAAAGCATGATTGATGTAAGAGACAGACAGCTGTCAACAATGTAACGAGATTTGCAGAAGAAAGTGGATAAGCTCCAACGGCACCATGAACTTAAAGGAGCATTCCTGTACTTTACTGGATATAGAGCCCTTATGTATCACCAAGAGTACCTATCCTTAGTCTGTAGTGCAATACCTAAGTCTTTTCCCCCACATACTCATATAGTAAGGTTTTATCGACCCATGAGCTGAAATTAGTAGTGTGTATAGCTTTGAAAGTAGATGAGAGGTCTCCGATGTCTCAGCACACAGGCTTTCAAAATTAGTTAAGGGGCAAAAGAAATGTGGCTCCGGTAAAAGTGACATAATATAGTGCCTCAATTGGTGGAAGAAAGAGTGGACCTGGAAGGGTGGGGGAGAGATTTGTGACAATTCAGCCAAGGTTTGGAGATCCTCCTTTATAAACGTGGTATATTCTCAAAGTTCTCAGCTGGGAATAAATAAGTGCCCTCATGTGTCTACGTGAAAGGCCTGGGGAAGAAGGGGAAATACCCTGCCTCAAGGAGAGTTTTCTTAAATACTCACAAAGTAGGAGCAATGGTAGGATGTGCTGGGATTGTTGGTTTTCTATGACGTTCCAATTTACCATGGCACAAAAGAAATGTGGCATGAAAGATAGGCACCTTCCACCTGAATCCACTGCTTGGGAACATTCAGGGTCCATTCAATAATTCTATGTAGATATGAGGCCATCCAGTTAAAATTCTATATCAGGGAGTCCCATTCCTCCCCTAAGTCTAGGCCCGTGAGATGAGAAAATGGCAATTGGGAGGGAGTTATCATTCCTAATTTATTTAATGAAGGTTCTATGACAAGCCTCAAAGAAGGATCTAGGTAAGAAAATAGTTGTTTTTTTATTTTCATTACTCCAATGCAACCAAACCAGTGGACAGGAGTGCCAAATAGATCAGAGCCACTAATTGAGATAAGTCTGAAGAAATTGACAGTCCTAGATATTTAATTGAGAGCTCATACCCCTAAAGGAAAAATTGCTACAAATCTGACGTTTAATTGTATCAGGGATATTAATGCCGAAGATTTTGTATTTCTGAAGGTTAATTTTATAATTTGAGAGAGTATGCAAAGCATGTCCTCTGCATTGATGGACAGCTTATGAACCGTACCCTGCACTGAGACCCTCAAATTGGCTCTGAGGGTTTGCCAATGGTGCCATTTGACAGGGTGACCCTCTGAGAAAGCGTACCATTAACATTGGTCTGCGCAGAAGGTGAAGTATATAAAGCTTTAATTTGTCCTAGAAAATTGGACTTGAGACTCAATTTAGTGAGGACTCTGAAAAGATTTGGCCAGGCCACATTGTCATGCATAAGTCAAGAGAAAGATGACCCTGATAGTATTTTCCCTGGCCTCCCTACCAGGCACAAAGCCCCCACCTGGTCTAGGTGAATCAGGTTAGGTACTGTGACAGAATGACCTGTCATACAGGGCCCCAAGGTACTACAGAGATGGCTCCAGCCTGGTTGTCAAACAAAGATAGCACAGTTAGGAACTCTGTTGTTTACTTACTCTCATCAATAGGATTGCTGCCAGGGGAATTAAAGGTTGGGTTTAGGGCTGAAACAACGAATCGATAAAATCGATAATAATCGCTAACGGAAATCGTTGTCGACGATTTCCGTTATCGATTAATCGAGTGATCGATTCGTTGTTGGAGCACTCGGCTCCTTTTACTTACCTCCGCGAGCGTTCCCCGCTTCTGCTACACGCTCTGCAGTCTCCGCCTTCTTTTAACTACGTGACGGATGTGACGCGTTCCGGAGGTAAGTATTCTTCATGTCTATGTGCACAGATCGCACAGAGCCACTCGCACAGAGCGAATCGCTCTGTGCGAATGGAGCCACTCGCACAGAGCGGTTCGCTCTGTGCGAGTGGCTCCATTCGCACAGAGCGGTTCGCTCTGTGCGAGTGGCTCCATTCGCACAGAGCGGTTCGCTCTGTGCGAGTGGCTCCATTCGCACAGAGCGGTTCGCTCTGTGCGAGTGGCTCCATTCGCACAGAGCGGTTCGCTCTGTGCGAGTGGCTCCATTCGCACAGAGCGGTTCGCGGGGGTGGGGGTGGGGTTTCAGGGGATGCAGGGCAGGGTGTGAGTGGGGGTGCAGGGCAGGAGACTGGGTGCAGGGCAGAGTGGGGGTGGGGATGCAGGGTGTGAGTGTGGGTGCAGGGCAGAGTGGGAGACTGGGTGCAGGGCAGAGTGGGGGTGGGGATGCAGGGCAGGGTGTGAGTGTGGGTGCAGGGCAGAGTGGGAGACTGGGTGCAGGGCAGAGTGGGGGTGGGGATGCAGGGCAGGGTGTGAGTGTGGGTGCAGGGCAGAGTGTGGGGGCAGGGCAGAATGTGGGGGCAGGGCTGGGTGCAGGGCAGAGTTGGAGACTGGGTGCAGGGGCACAGTGCAAAGTGCCAGTGCTGGGTGCAAAGTGCCAGTGCTGGGTGCAAAGTGCCAGGGCTGGCTGCAAAGTGCCAGGGCTGGGTGCAAAGTGCCAGGGCTGGGGCAAAGTGCTGGGTGCAAAGTGCTGAGTACAAAGTGCCAGGGCTGGGTGCAAAGTGCAAAGTGCTGGTGCAAAGTGCTGAGTGCTGGGTGCAAAGTGCTGGATGCAAAGTGCCAGGGCTGGGGCAAAGTGCTGGGTGCAAAGTGCTGGGTGCAAAGTGCCAGGGCTGGGTGCAAAGTGCTGGGTGGAAAGTGCAAAGTGCTGGGTGCAAAGTGCCAGGGCTGGGGGCAAAGTGCTGGGTGGAAAGTGCAAAGTGCTGGGTGCAAAGTGCTGGGTGCAAAGTGCCAGGGCTGGGGCAAAGTTTCTTGAACAGTAATAGTCCACCTCTTTTCAGAATGTTTGGGGTTATTTTGTTTCATAAATATTGTGTTTGGGTTCTTGTACTTTGAAAATATTGTTTTTTATTACATCATAACAAAATAAGAATGTTAATGTAAATTTTAAGTTGTTTTTTAACATCCAGTTCATTAAATTATTTTAAATAAACGAAAAATTTGCATATTGTTTTTTTTTTATCCGATTAATCGATTAATCGAAAAAATAATCGGCCAACTAATCGATTATTAAAATAATCGTTAGTTGCAGCCCTAGTTGGGTTGAATACATGTATCTGTTAATTTATATTAATGCAGTTCTGTGGATATATGAGTCTATGTTTTACAACAATAAACTGTTCAGTCCCGTTGTACTCAATTCAAGGTAGTTGTGTCTACTTATTGGGTACACATAGCAGGGTTCCAAGGTGTGCATGCTGGCTGGTGCTGGAAGTTTTTCCAGGGACAACAGGAGGATACTGGGTGATCTCTGGGAGTTACTACAGCTCTCTTGGTGAACCCGTTACAGGTACAAATGATTGTAACCAAAGAGCCATAATCTTAGCAAGACGTTTGTCTGAGATAAAGAAATTGACCTATACAACTCTGGGTTTTTCTCTGGTTTGGGTATTCCAGAAATAAAGGCTAAATTGGTGTGTGGGTCAAGCTGGGATCCAGAGGTCAGGGAGTTAAATAAGGTTACTAATTGTGAACCAAGAACTGAAAAAACTTTTACATCCATGGCATTTAACCTGTGTAGTCTGTTTCAAAGCTACCTCAATTTCCTCTTGGGGAAATAGGAGCATCCAAAGACTCCCTTGAAAGATCATCCAATGATGTTTGTCTAGGTAGGAGTCCAACAACTCCCAGTATTTGGGGTTTCCAATGATACAATTCCTGGTAAAAAGCATGGAAAGACTCCGCTATTTTATTGGTGTCATAGTGCAAAGAGGCACAAGAGTCCCTCACTTTCGGGATGTATGTTGATGCCCTTTTAGCCCTGAGGCCAGAAGCTTGCCTGGTTTGTCCCCCAATTCATGGTAAGGAGATAATTCCTTTTAAGTCTAGTATCTAACAGAGAGGCTAACTACTAACTGTGCATGAATACCTTTTGAATGGGTGACCTTGTGGGTACATTCCAATCTGTGACTCTGTTGGGTGATAGACACTATACTTGCCATGTTCATTTTTTAAAGTGTGGAGCCCAGTTTAATTAAATATCCTCTGATTACAGCTGTGATGGCCTCCCACTACTGGGAAAGCGGCATGACCTGAGAAGTAATTTTTAAGATGATTTGATAGGTCTGTGACATGGGTTGGATTATCTAAAAGGTTTTCATTACTTCTCCAGCACCATGATGTTTTGGGAAGTTGAGGAGTTTTAACGTTATATAAACCGGTGCGTGATCACTTAGGACTGTAAGGATAATAAATGGTGATGAAACATAAAGAGTGTGTCTATCCTGGTGTACCTATTATGTGTGGGTGAAAAAAGTATAATCCAATTCTGTGGGGTGTAAAGATCTCCATGTGTCAATTAGTAGGTTGAGATTAACTAAGCATTTCATCTTTAATGAAATTATTTTCATTTACAAATAAGGGATATGAGATTTCCCCGATGAAGCATCTAATTTATGGTCAAGGATTATGTTTAAATCACCTCCAAAGATTGTTAAGCCTTTAACTTTGATAGGACAATTAAAATTAACCATAAAGTAAAAATAAGTGCAAACAAAAAAAAAAAAAGGAATACTATTGAGAAATAAGAGTATAGAATATACGCCACTCATCATCTGATGTTGGGTTCAGCCATGTATAAACTGCATTAGGAGATCATCCATCCTAGGCCGCAGTGGAATCCCGGTTTCTCTGGTGTTTGCGCCACTGGGGCTTGGGGACCATGACGGTTGGATCCAGCAAGCGGAAGGGAGCCTGAAACGAGGATTCCCAATCCAGGATGGAATTCCTCCAAAAATGTAGGGATATCGGAAGCCTGGCAAATAACTTGGGTGATGCCGCCCTTGTGTTCTATAAGGGCAAAGGGGGCCCCATTGGTAAGGAATCAAGGCCTCTCTGAGCTTCTGTGTGATGGGCCTTGGGTTTTGTCCCTGGTTCAAAATATTTTCTTTTACTTCATAGTCTTGCAAGCAACATATGTTTCTCGGTGGGAGAGCTTGATGGGCTCTAACAAATGTTATGGGGGAGTCCACAGGACGCTGAAGAATCATATTAAATATTGCTAAGAGTGTTTGGGTAATGGCGTTATGTTCCAACCGACTCTGGGACACCGCAGTCACGCACATTGTTCCTGCGGCCACGGTTGTCTAAATCCTCAGCCCATCTTGTTAAATGATTCAGCATACCCGATTTTGTGATCAGGTGTGCTGTAAGTGTGTCGATCGTTTTGCAAATCAGGTCGCTTCCAGAGTTGCCATGCAGTTCCTCATCTGACGTATCTCGGTTTTGATTTCAGAGAGATCAGTACGAATACCTTGAGTGGCTTGCTCAATGATCGCAAACATGTCTTCTTTTGTAGGCAATGCGCTGATTTTCTCTTGCCAAATCCAATCTGCTAAGGATGTATCTGCAGCATTCAGTCCTGCGAGGACTTCCTCTGAGCTCTCACTCACACAGAGGTAAGAGATGCCTTTTCCTTTGACCCAGGGGGTTTAGGTGTCACAAGGACATTAATTCTCTCACTAATTCACACAAATCATTTTCACATATTCATTAATGCAGTTTCAAAAATCATTCAAGCAGTTCATCCACACATTAATTCACTCAATCTCTCATTAATTCAAACAGCTCCCCCCTTCTCACTATCTACCCCCGTTTGTAGTTCACTTACTCTGCTGAAGTTGTGTGGGAGGGGAGCACAGGGCCTCTGTCTCACTACTGTGCTGCCAGTCAGGGCAGTAGTGATGTCCGGATCATGAACGAATCGTTCATTTGATCCGGTTCTTTTTAGTGATCCGGATGAGTCGGTTCACTAGACTGAACGATTCGTTTGTAGCGGTTCAGTCTGTGAATCATCATGCAGCTGTAACCTGATCCTAGAGCTGTGAGTCATCTGCAGAGCACTCTGGGGTCAGGTTACAGCTCATTAATTCTCACAGGAACGATGACTCATAGAGTCATAGAGTCGTTCAAAGAGTCGAATGATCCGAAGAGTCGAATGAACCGAAGAGTCGAATGAACCGAAGAGTCGAATGAACCGAAGAGTCGAATGAACCGAAGAGTCGAATGATTCGAATCTTACAGGGATCCGGATCTTACAAGGATCCGAATCTTACAGAGATTCGAATCATTCAGAGAATATCACTGATACCATACTTTTATAAATAAATACATTAATAATGTTCACACTGCCCCCAGGATTTAGATTCCCCTGAGTTTGCCCCCCTTTACCTATAACTGCACCTACAGTTAACTTTATTAAATTAATTAAATTAACCCTCAATCATCAGCATAAAATTAACCCTTATACCCCATCAACCATAACTGCCCCTGAAATTAACCGTAAAGATCCCATTAACCATAACGGCCCCTGAAATTAACCCTAAAGACCCCATTAACCATAACGGCCCCTGAAATTAACCCTAATAAATTGGTATGGTTGATGGGGTCTTTAGTGTTAATTTGGGGGCAGTTATGCTTAATGGGGTGTTTAAGGATAATTTAGGGGCAGTTATGCTTAATGGGGTCTTTAGTGTTAATTTAGGGGCAGTTATGCTTAATGAGGTGTTTAGGGTTAATTTGGGGGCAGTTATGCTTAATGGGGTCTTTAGTGTTAATTTAGGGGCATTTATGCTTAATGAGGTGTTTAGGGTTAATTTGGGGGCAGTTATGCTTAATAGGTGTTTAGGGTTAATTTGGGGGCAGTTATGCTTAATGGGGTCTTTAGTGTTAATTTGGGGGCAGTTATGCTTAATGGGGTCTTTAGTGTTAATTTGGGGGCAGTTATGCTTAATGGGGTCTTTAGTGTTAATTTGGGGGCAGTTATGCTTAATGGGGTGTTTAGGGTTAATTTGGGGGCAGTTATGCTTAATGGGGTGTTTAGGGTTAATTTAGGGGCAGTTATGCTTAATGGGGTGTTTAGGGTTAATTTGGGGGCAGTTATGGTTAATGGGGTGTTAAGGGTTAATTTTAGGGGCAGTCATGGTTGATGGGGTGTTAAGGGTTAATTTTAGGGCAGTCATGGTTGATGGGGTGTTTAGGGTTAATTTAATGGTGAGGGTTAATTTAATTAATTTAATAAAGTTAGCTTAAGGTGCAGTTGCAGGTAAAGGGGAATGTAAATCCTGGGGGCAGTGATTATTAATGTATTTATTTATAACAGTATGGTGACATTCTCTGAATGATTAGAATGCCAATGAAGGCAGAGAGTCGTTCAAAGATCCGGATCTTACAATGATCCGGATCTTACAATGATCCGGATCTTACAGTGATCCGGATCACTGTAAGATTCGGATCCCTGTAAGATCCGAATCTTTGAACGACTCTCTGCCTTCATTGACATCACTGGAGGCAGGGGGGAGGATTCATAATAAAAGGGGCGGGGCCAATCGTTAGTGTGCCTGCACGGAGTTACTGGAAAACAGTAACTCCGTGCAGACACACTGAGTGATCCGAAGATCCGGATCATGAATCGGATCATTTCAGTGAACGAATCGAAATGATCCGATTCACTTTAATGATCCGAACTTCCCATCACTACAGGGCAGCACCGAGGCGAGTTGTGGGAGGGAGAGTAGGAGAGACTTCACTACACGTTCTGGCAATTTCCTTTTACATGGGCAGTGTCCCACACGCACAGTTGCACGCTTGGTCCTCTGTAAACTTGGTACGTCAGGCAATTCTTTGCCTTCTTAGACGGGTCCTTGTATATGACTTTCCGCTTTACATTTTCCTGGTGGTGGCTTGACTGACTGTAGCCTATACCTGAACCACATTTCCCTGAATGACAAATTATGAGTCTCCACAGTTCAGTTTACTGTTTTACTTTATTTAGTATCCCTCCTAATTCTTCAAGGCAGCTCCATCTCTGCCAATGATTTTGATGAAGTCTGAAGAAATGGTAATGTTAGTAGAATATTCCCCATGACTCTGGTGCTTCTGGCCACACTGCTGGATCTAGAGGGGCAGTTTGACCCAGAGCTTGGAAGCTGTGGTTTAGTCCCTTGAGTGATTTATTAACCTTCAGCGCTGATCTATGTCTAATCATTCATAGAATTAATGGGCCAGTTAGGGACATCAAGGATCTCCTTTTTACCATGAAACTCCCTGTCTCCCCCTTAGACCTGCCACCCAAAGCCCTTTCAGCCTAGGTCAGAATACATCACGTGCATTTGGAAGTCACAATTGTGCTATGGGTGACTTTTTTCCTTCTTTCTCTTCATCTTAGCCTTTGCTCACAATACAACCTTTTCTCTGCAAAATAGAGCTGGTCAGGGTATGCAACCAGCCACAAGTCTGAACTACAAGTAATGCAGCCTCCTGATTTGTTTAGTGTACATATGCATATGTACACTGCATTTTTTTATTTTCTTATATTTCTGTTCACGTGACAAGCATAATATATTACAGCTTATTCTTTCAATTCCTTGCTTAATCATTTTGAACATCTGTGGTTTATGGTTTTCTTCTTTGGTCAATGTGTAGTCATTTACAGCTCCCTGTAGCAAGAGCAGGACATTTACATATTTTGTATGCTATGCATAGGTATTTTAAGTCTACTGGGAAAGTTTTAACTTGCGAGTTTTGCTCTTTAGGGTCTTTTTAAAGGATGTTAATACCTGCTGATGGTGTTCCTTCCAAAACAGAAAGAAAGGCGTATTCCTTGTGTTAAGCCAGCTGAGCGTACAATAAGACTATATTACAACTAGATTTTCTAAGGTCCCACAGGAACCGACTGACTGAACAGGAAGGAAGGGCAATGACGTATTTCCACAGCAAGAAAAAAAAAAGAAAAAAGTTGTCTCCTGCCAAGTAACAGATTATCTGTGATGATTTTCAACACTGCAGTCGACACGGTAGGTTTTTATTTAAAATTGATTTATTAGAATAGCAGTTACCAATGAATATTAAGGGAACTGAAGAAACCAGAGATTGTTTCTAGTTAATTATGTGGAGAGTTTCTTTAGTGATATCAGCTTTATGTTTAGTAATACTCATGTAATTATATTTAAGTATATCAAATTTTAAGCATATAATGTGAATATTAACATGTACAAGATTATTTCAATAGATATAGTTATGTTTTGTTTAATCACAGTTTTCTGTAGCTGAGTTACCTTTATTTGGTGTTTTAGAGTCAATAAATGACACCAGAAAATCTTCTGGTAAAGCTCAAGCTAACTTGCTTCAAAAGCCATTGGGAGCCACAACTAAAGCATGTATTGCATTCACGCTTATGATTAATGCAGTAAGAATTCAAATATTAGACAATGCGTCATGGTGCACTATATTGTAATAAAGATCTTCATGGGTTATTAAATTAAAATGTATGAGTAAAAGCTTACATATACATTCTATGGTAGATTAATAAGTAGCTCTGCAGCTGCTTTGAAACTACAACCCCCATTATCCTCAGATAGTCTTGTGCTGTTGTAGTTCCAGAAGAAATGGAAATATGGAGGGCACTGGCAAGCCACTGTTGCCCCAGCAGTTTCAAATCATTAGTATAACATGGGCTCAAGAACCAGGCTATAGATGCTTCTGACAATTCTTGCATCTACTATGGAAGCAATGTAATTTTTTTTTCTGTGGAGCAGTGTTTACTACTTTCAATGAAATAAATAATGTTTTACTTTGACAGCTGCTGC